>NC_133368.1:10312284-10501697 GCF_049309525.1 Garra rufa | reverse complement strand
AATGAGACCATTTTTAATAACAGCGATACTTATCAGTAGACAGTGTATACAGTTGAAGTCAAAAGTTTACATACACCTTGCAGAATCTGCAAAATGTTAATTATTTTATCAAAATAATAGGGTTCATACAAAATGTTTTTTTTTTTTGTTACTGACCTAAATACATTCACATAAAGACATTTATCTTGACTACAAGAAAAAATAATAGTTTAATATATAAAAAAGACCCCGTTCAAAAGTTTTCACACCCTTGATTCTTAATACTGTGTTGTTACCTGAATGATCCACAGCTGTGTTTTTTTGTTTAGTGATAGTTGTTCATGAGTCCCTTGTTTGTCCTGAACAGTTAACCTGGCTGCTGCACTTCAGAAAAATCCTTCAGGTCCCACAAATTCTTTGGTTTTCCAGCATTTTGTTTCTATTTGAACCCTTTCCAACAATGACTGCATGATTTTGAGATCCATCTTTTCACACTGAGGACAACTGAGGGACTCATATACAACTATTACAAAAGGTTCAGATGCTTACTGATGCTCCAGAATGAAACACAATGCATTAAGATCCAAGGGTGAAAACTTTGGAACAGAATAAAAATGTGTACATTTTTCTTATTTTGCCCCTATATATGTGTGTATATATATATATATATATATATATATATATATATATATATATATATATATATATATATATATATGGAGCTGCAGAAGGTTTACCAGAAGACAAAATAAGTTACATTTACCCTGATCTTCAAATTCAAAAAGTTTTCACCCTGGCTCTTAATTTACTTCTGGAGCATCAGTGAGCATTTGAACCTTCTGTAATAGTTGCATATGAGTCCCTCAGTTGTCCTCAGTGAGAAAAAATGGATGTCAAAATCATACAGTCATTGTTGAAAATGGTCTGAACCCCTTTGAATACACAAAAATGCTGAAAAAATTAAGAAAAAAATTAAGTATGTGAAACCTGAAGGACTTTTCTGAAAACAGGAGGCAGTTTAACTGTTCAGGATAAACAAGGGACACGTGAGCAACTAACACTAAACATAAAAACAGCTGTGGATCATTCAGGTAACAACAGTATTAAGAATCAAGTGGAAGTAAACTTTTGAACGGGGTCAACTATTTTCTCTTGTGGACTATATGCAAACATCTTTTAGGTAAAATATCTTATTCAGGTCAGTACTAGGCCAATAGCATGCATTTTGTATGATCCCTTTTATTTTGGTAAAATAATTAACATTTTGCAGATTCTGCATGTGTATGTAAACTTTTGACAGCAACTGTATGTATTCATTAGTTCTATCAGACACAACTTTTATTATTTCCACCAACCGCGAAAGCACGCACAAAGCATTTAGGGTTTTCATAGGCAGCAAAGGACGCATCTGCTGCCGTCAAGCAGATGATGGCTGAATTACACTACATGACTTTCCAGATTTTTGCCCCAATTGACAGTCTGGACGAGTCGACACTAGTGGCTGAAAGGAAAAGCCAGTCTGTAGATTTGAGTTGACAGATCTCATTGAAAAGACTCAGACTATGATCCCATCCAATTCGGAGGATATCAAACACATTTCATGTTGTGAACTCATTTTATAACAAATTAGTTATGTGGCAAATGTTTCTGTGCGACTTTGTTGTGCTAAAAAATGTGATTCTCAGTCGGTTAGCGTATGATGCCCAGTCGACAAACAAATTAAGCCTAGTGTTTTCAAATCTGTTCAGTTTTAAAAACTGTGGTGTTTTTCAGTCTTTACTTGATATGATGTTACTCACACATTGGATTTGGACTTGATGTCTTCATGGCCCCATATAATGATACACAGCATTTTTCCTGTCAGCACAGTCAGTATTTATAAGCATCACTAAAATGCTTTCAGTAACCTCTTGCAACGAGAGAAGGGATTCTTTCTTCCTCAGGGTGTGAGTCTAGGGTCCACAAACAGCTGGTCAGTCTTTAATAAAGAGGATATAAACACTGCTCACCTGGTTATACTAATAGATAAAATGAGAGCAAAAAATGCCAAGCTGTTCATCTCAGTCTCTGAATAATCTGCAGTTTATTACCCCAAATGTGAAAAAGTCTGCAGATGCTGTCTGGAACTGGTCATGTGTTAATTTAGACTGACAAAAACAGCTGAATACTAAAACTGAACTTTAATGCGGATACAAAAGTCTTTTGTTTGAAGAATAGGGCTGATGCAAACTTGCTATGGTTGTTGTGTTGCTGTAATATATTTTATACTCTGACTGGAAACCATCTGCTGCATATTAGCATTGAACAAAAAAAAACAACAACACTTTATCTATATCCACTCTTTTCTGTTTTTATAGTTTTCCTCTATCTCTGTCACTGTTATCTCATGTTTGATAAGCTTTCACTCTTATCTTGATTCTTCTCTCTTTTATATCACCTTCATCACCATTCTGTAGTTTGCATTGTTTACCATCTGTTTCTCTCATCCGCTTTCCTTCGACGATTCCCTCCCCCATGTCTCAACACGCAGTGTCTTGTCACTGGCTTTGTGCTGGTGTTTTATGGCCTTGTTTTGTATAGCCATCACTGCTGGCAGAGCTTGAAAGAGCCTTGTAATGAGAAGGAGGAACAGACAGTGGGAAGGATGAGGTGATGAGGGAAATTACACAGGGGATCAAGAAATTTAGCTCTGCTCGTTCTGACACTGGTGCACGATGTGATACAGGGACAAGGAGAGTAAAGGTAGACACAATAAACAGACTATTTTCTGAGTTATATCCAAAATTGACTCATTTTCGGGATGCTTGTTCTCTACAAAATTACAGGTTTTCAAAACAGGATGTATAAATGACAGTCTCAAGAAAGCCCTGTGTAATTAGGGTCCACCAGAACCCCGACACATTTCTCAGGGGTGTTCTTTTGTACAACAACAGCTACAGACAGAGCGCAACAGGGGGTCTTACATTTTAAAGTTACTTAACCCCTTAAGCTCTGGCCACGCCCTAGGACCCACCGGTGGGTCCGCAGGGGGGTCATCGTATTATTTTAAAAAAATCTATTAATTGTTAAGCACAAAACTAGACATATATGGTATTTTTTGAAAGCTTAGAACCTCTGCTTTCTTGCGAATCCAATGATATTTGCATTAATTTTACATAAAAAAAAAAATACAGTCTAAATTTGTTATTGCGCAACCTCCCCCCCCCCTCGAGAAAATCAGACAAATAATGATGTTTCATATTTATGGCACACAAACTCACTAAAAATAGACAAGTCATATATCAAATGAAAGCTCTTACTCTCAGGAATATAAATATGTGCTTCACTTCACAGATTTTTCACATTACAGTAAAATATCGAAGAATAATTTCAAAAGAATCACGAAAACTGAAATGACTCCTGTGAACAAGCAAACTTTTGCATCATATTTCTGCACTAATAACTACATCTGTGCTCACATACTAGCCTAAAATCCTATATCAACTTTTAGCTTAGGTTGTTTTCTTCAAAATGAGACCATTTCTGTCAGTTTATTCCGAAGTATATGGGTAGGGCGCCCTTTGGTGTGTCTACTGCTTTCAGAAATTGAAAAAAAATTACTAATGCAAAAGCACAATCGGAGATTCTTATGCCTCCTTTCAGTCAAAGCTAAATAACTTTTGCTTGGAAGATGTTATCAACAAAATTCTTTTTTCTCGTGTTTCCTGCCACCTTGTGGAATCAAAAGAAACTTTCTGCTGGGAAATAGACCAAACAGGTCCTAAATTACAGACTTCTAAATATCAACTAAAATCTCTTCAGCTCTGGCCACTCCCTTGGACCCACCGACGGGTCCACGGGGGGGGGTCATCGTATTATTTTTTTTAAATCTATGAACTGTGAAGCACAAAACTAGACATATATGGTATTTTTTGAAAGCTTAGAACCTCTGCTTTCTTGCGAATCCCATGATATTTGCATTAATTTTACATAAAAAAAAAAATACAGTCTAAATTCGTTATTGCGCAACCTCCCCCCCCCCTCGAGAAAATCAGACAAATAATGATGTTTCATATTTATGGCACACAAACTCACTAAAAATAGACAAGTCATATATCAAATGAAAGCTCTTACTCTCAGGAATATAAATATGTGCTTCACTTCACAGATTTTTCACATTACAGTAAAATATCGAAGAATAATTTCAAAAGAAACACAAAAACTGAAATGACTCCTGTGAACAAGCAAACTTTTGCATCATATTTCTGCACTGATAACTACATCTGTGTTCACATACTAGCCTAAAATCCTATATCAGCTTTTAGCTTAGGTTATTTTCTTTAAAATGAGACCATTTCTGTCAGTTTATTCCGAAGTATATGGGTAGGGCGCCCTTTGGTGTGTCTACTGCTTTCAGAAATCAAAAATGAATAATGTAAAAGCACAATTGGAGATTCCTATGCCTCCTTTCAGTCAAAGCTAAATAACTTTTGCTTGGAAGATGTTATCAACAAAATTCTTTTTTCCTGTGTTTACTGCCACCTAGAGGAATCAAAAGAATCCTCCTAAAGGAACATAGACCTAACTGGTCCTTATTTACAGACTTCTAAATAACAACTAAATTAAAACAATAATAATTTTTCTTACTTTTTATTTGTGTTTATGACAATATTGTAAAAATATGAAATCCAAAATATGCAATATTTTACCCATGTTTTAAAACACTGAATATTTCCTGTCAAATGAGACCATTTTTATCAATTTATTCCAAAGTATGTGGTTAGGGCGCTCTTTTAAGTTCAGGTGTGTCTACTGCATTCAGAAAAAAAAAAAAGAGAATTAAAGGAGACTCCAATGCCTCATTTCAGTCAAAGCTAAATAACTTTTGCTTGGAAGATGTTATCAACAAAATTCTTTTTTCCCGTGTTTACTGCCACCTAGTGGAATAAAATGAGACCTCTTGCAGGAACATAGACCAAACTTTTCCTAATTTACAAATATATACATAAAAAAAATAATAAAAAATATATATAAAAATCTGACTTTTTGACTGTGTTTATGACAATATTACAAACATATACAATACAAAATATGCAAAAATTTACTCATGTTTTAAAATTCAGAAAGTTTCCTGTCAAATGAGACCATTTTTATCAATTTATTCCAAAGTATGTGGTTAGGGCGCTCTCTTAAATTCTGGTGTGCCTAACTCTGAAAAAAATCCAAAATATGCTGCAGAGCTTAAGGGGTTAAAAAACAATATGCAATCAGCCAAAGACATTTGTGTACACAGAAAAACTTAAAAAAGATTATTAGACTGAATAATAGAACAGTCTTTTGACAAACAGCTATTGTTTTGCTTTGCATTCACTTTAAAGGAAGTAAATTTACAGACACAACCTCTCAGAGAAAGTTTCAGCTAAAAGAAACATTTTGCATGCAGTTTCATGAAGAGATTTTAGTTTAGTTTCTTGCATCTCTTAATTCATCCCATTAAAAGCACCACTTTATATTTATATTTTAAAAAACATAATATGTGTGAAGTGAAGAAACGGGGGTTAGTGAGTTGATGAAAAGCTAATAATACAATTGTAAAAGTGTGAAATAAATTAATTAATTAAAACAACCCCAATTCATATTTTCTTGCATGTTATATGATCATAAACCAACATCAGAAATCTATGAACATGCAAATGCGTTGTTAAACTATTCAGATATTTACTTTAAATCTCAGAGAGAACTTGAAAGAAATAGTTTTTGGGTGACCAAAAAATATCCTGTGTGATCCTGCCCTATTTATTTTTCTTCATCCTCTCCTTCTCAATTTTCATTTGAAACAACTTACCATAATGCTTTGTCCAGTAGACATTTCAGACAATTAATATGTAGTGGTATCAGCCGGTGAGCTTGCTAATCATTATTTAAATAGATTTTTAAGGATTAGTTCACTCCAGAACTAAGATTTCCTGATAATTTACTCACCTCTATGTCACCCAAGACATTCATGTCTGTCTTTCTTCAGTCTAAAAGAAAACAATTCAGTATTTTCCTCCATATAAAAGGCCATTCACACCAAGAACAATAACAATAACTATAACTAAAAAAGTAACATTCTAAAAATCAGTAATGAAAATTTTTTCTAAAAAATGATAATGATAGAGCACTGACAGCTAATCAGACTTTATTCAAATTGAAGGACCTGTGCATTTGAAACAGCAGGCAACATTGTAGAGAAGCAAACAGATAACATAAAACATAAAATTACCTCAGGAATTCAGCGCTAGTTTGGACAACAATGTCTTTCCTTTTTTTGAAGTTGCAGTAGAAGAGAGGACATCTACCGGTTGAAGTCGTGTGAATGCAACAAGAACCTTTTATCAGTCACTGGTGTGGACGCAAACATGGTTATCGTTGTATTTATAGTTATCGTTATCACTTTTGGTGGGAATGGCCTTAATGGACTTCAATGGGGATCAATGGGTTGAAGGTCCAAATTGCAGTTTCAATGTAGCTTCAAAGGGCTCTACACAATCCCAGCTGAGAAATAAGGGCCGTGTCTAGTGAAATCATCAGTCATCAGTCAGTAATCATGTTGGAAAATGTAGTGCGTGACGTAAACGGAAGTACAAACCCAGTGTTTATAAAGCGAATGTGCAAATACAATATAAGTCAAATGGGCTTTACAAAAAAGGTAAAACAACAATGTCAGATGACTTTGAAGTTGGAGGAGAAAATAAGAAGTGTTTTTCGCACCACTCTTGACCTTTCCAACGTGATTGCGTAATGCAAATCACAAATTTAGTGCAATATGAGCATTTGTGGTTAAAAAGTATATAAATTGCTTTTAGGGTTTTTTTGTAAATTTTTTTTTTTTTGTATTTTTTTTTTTTTTTTAAGAAATTATTTTGCTAAATGAGATCCTTATTCCTCGGCTGGGATCGTGTAGAGCCTTTTGAAGCTGCAATTTGAACCCTTCAACCTGCTGATACCCATTGAAGTCCACTATATGGAGAAAAATTTTCCTCAAAAACCTTAATTTCTTTTCAACTGAAGAAAGAAGCCAGGAACATCTTTAATGACATGGGGGTGAGTAAATTATCAGGAAATTTTCATTCAGGAGTGAGCTAAACCTTTAAGCAAGGCAGAAATCCTCCACCTCCCCAGCTTCACCTGTCTAGATTTGCTACAGGTAATTTATGTATGTTACGCACTGTGTATGTTGTGTGGTATGATGTGTCTGTGGATAAATTGGCAGTAGTAAGTCTGCACTTGCTCTGCATCAACAGCAGCAGCATAGCAAATCAATTCCTTCAAAACCAAATACATCAACATTGTCATATCCATTACCATGCTAAACTATTCAGAGTGTTATACGGTAACTATAGTGTGTGCTCTGTACAAGCAACAAAACGTAGGTTCACTATGTGTAATCGATGACTATACAACACACTTGGGTTTAGTTGTCTAATGGGGGACAACATAATGGTGTGCCTGGCCTCACAAGACCATAAAACACCCATGTCTCTATTGAATAAATGACCGTAATGCACAGCTAAAGAGGTGTTAATAATAGCTAAGAAAACAGAGCAGTGCGTGGCCATTTTTGATTGAGAATACAACATCCATCTTTGCAGACAGGTCCTTCACCATATTATGGTGCCTTGTACAAAGAACAAGGCCATTGTAAAGAATGTGGGACTGAAAATAAGCACACTTCCTTCTGCAAACACATGTCAGCCATCAACCCAGCTCTCCCAGTCCATGACCCTATACAGAGAACCGCAGCAGGCAGGCCTGGATGGCTGGAACTGAACCTAGATACAGATTGAAGGCGGGAGATTGAGTAGGGTAACTTGGGTGAAAGAGAGAAGTTGGCGGGATCTGCAAAAAGCAGAAGACTGGCTGTAATCCTGAGCGACAGCCAAAATGAGACAAAAGACTAGAGGCCAGAGAGGAGTAAAATGGATCGATTCACTGAGGTGCAGCGAGAGATGGTGCCACTTGAGAGGAAGCTTTAAAAAGAGAGATGGAGACGAGAGAAAGAAAGAGAATGTAATTACAGCAGCCGAAATGTAGGAAATAAAAAGGAAAGAGACTGTCCCATGCTGCCCGCAGTGTGCTGGCGTCCATCCACTGTCTTATTGCCAGGACCAGATTTGGAAACTGCTGAATGGACATTAAAATGGTGTCACTTCGGTGATAGAATCATTTTTTGGATTTTTGGATTTAAAGGGACAGTTCACCCAAAAATAAAAATTCTGTCATTTTTTACTCATCTTCATGTTGTTCCAAACCTGTAAGATCTTTGGTCCTCTTTGGAACACAAATGAAGATATTTTTTTATGAAATCCGAGAGCTTTCTGACATAAAAAGTAGTAAGGACATTGATAAAGTAGTCCTTGATGAACGTCGAAGTCTGACACAGAAGAGAAGAAATTGTTAGATAAAGTCATTATTTTTGTTCTCTTTGAGCACCAAAAGTATTTTCATAGTTTCATAACATTATGGTTGATCCACTGACGTCACATGGACTATTTTAACAATATCCTTACTACCTTTCTAGGCCTTGTGAGTTGTCTTGCTGTCTATGCAGGGTCAGAAAGCTCTTGGATTTCATCAAAAATATTTTAATTTTTGTCTCAAAGATGAACAAAGGTCTTACGGGTTTGGAAACAACACAAGGGTGAGTAATTAATGACAGAATTTTTGGGTGAACTATCCCTTAAATTCCTACAGAAAAGAAAAATCTATTTCAAGACAGCTTTTTAAAAGCCGCTTTAGTCTTTATGAACAATTAAAAGGAGAAAAGAATGCTGTTATCTTTCTTGAGTGTTGTGTACACCCCCCTCATAATGCACATTTGCTTTTCATCTTGTCTCTACCCCACTGCTACAGAGCAATCGGCGTGGCTCATTTGAACTTTTAACGGCTCTGCCACATTCACACACTCTCTTCCTTTGTGTGAGTGTCATTGAGAGCACACTCCTGAGGCCTCAATGCCGCCGCTTACTGAGAGCTCCATACAACCTGGAATGTGATGCATTAAAATAGAATGACATCACTGAGATTCCATTCCAACAAAGGAGAAAAATGGCCAAGAATGCACAGATAGGACGGCACTCATTGCTTTTTCTTTGAAGGATGTGTTGGGAGTTTTTTTTTTTTGTTTGTTTTGTTTTTGTTTTTTCTAACAAAAAGCATGCCGTTTAAGTGCAGTGGAATTTCAGCTGCATATTTTTTACAGCTTCTCTGACCCATATAACTGAGAGGTTTGAAACAGGACAGACTCCACTGGAGAGACCCATGAGAATTTAGGAGAGAGGAATTCCTCTCTGTCCTCCCCGCTCGCTCTTTAGGAGGCATTTTTATTGAGTGGAAATAACTAATGCTGTTGTTTTGTGGAAAATCCAGACTTTGAGTTCTGGAAGCTTGTGTACAGAAAAGAAAAGAGGAGAGAAAATAAAAGATAAATGAGGGAAGAGAAACAAAATGACATCATTCCATTGCATACTTTAGAGGGAATTTGAGCTCATTAGCTCTGAGATCATCTCTTAAACATTAACCATTAAATACACACCCAAAATGCACTAGAATGTACCGCAAATCAAGCTGAAAAGGAAGAAATAAAATAGATTCTAAAGGAATAGTTCTCTTAAAAACAAAAAGGTACTTAACCTCAGGTCATCCAAGATGTAGATGAGTTTGTTTCGTCATCAGAACAGATTTGGAGAAATGTAGCTTTACATCACTTTCTCTGCAGTGAATGGGTGCCGTCAGAATGAGAGTCCAAATAGCTGATAAAAACATCACAATAATCCACATGACTCCAGTCCATCATTTAACATTTTGTGAAAAGAAAAGCCGCATGTTTGTAGGCAGCAAATCCATCAGAAAAGTTTATCAATTTTCAGACCAATGCTTATGGTTAAAATATGAATCCATAATCCATAATATGGCTTCCTCAAATGAAAAGTCGTCTTGTCTGAATCAGGAGAGAAAACTGTCCAAAACAGTTCCTAACAAATATGTTGGATTTTTATGTGAGAGGACAACATGGGATGGACTCTCAGCTCTTTGAACTCTCATTTTGACGGCACCCATTCACTGTAGAGGATCCATTGGTAAGCAAGTAATGTAATGCTATATTTCTTCAAATCTCTTTTGATGAAGGAACAAACTCATCTACATTTTGGATGGCCTGAGGTAAGTAAAGTTTCAGCAAACTTTTCCTTTTATTTTTCTAGAATCATTCTTTGAATTATTCTGCAATCACACCAATATACGTATTTTGCAGAACTTAATAAAGCAATATTTTCACATCTTTGCTTCTTTGGAAAATAACATGCCACAGCACAGTGTTTCTCAGAGTTGTGTAATGGCGCTGGGTCAGCAACAGTCACCATCTAACAAGGCCATCGATTACAAACCTATACGTTCTGCCTCATTAGGATGTGCTACACTTTCTGCTTGTCATTATAATGTTATTTATATATTTATTACACATGCTTCTGCCTCTAGTCTTCATACAGAAGTAAGTGTTCCACTGTATTAGTATGCATCCATCATACACAGTGTTACTTACCACTTGCAAAGCAAATTTCTCTATAGTAATTTCAACTAAAACAGGAAAGCAAATGTGTCCGATACGTTTGTGATCCACTCCATGCTTTTGTGTCTCTAGACTGGCGCAGTCTGTTTGTGCACTTCGGTGGTTCGTGTGAGACAAAGCAAAACCAGAGTCAGACTTCATTTGCCTCAGTGGAAAGCATATTTACACTGTCTGAATCGTTCCCTATCCCCTATATAGTGCACTACGTGCTATTCACCGTACAGAAAATACTAATTCTGCAAACAAGTGATCAATCTCAGCCGCAGCTTCAGCGTCTATTCCTAGTGTGGGGGGTGCGATGCTTCAGATTCTAGAGAGCATTTGGTTTGATGGAAGGTTTGATGACAAGCTGAAGTGCAGGGTGATGTCATCAAAATCGCTGATCTATACTGCACTACAAAGGCAAAGTGCAGTAACTACGCCAACACTGAAACTGAGAAAAATGCCTTTAAAGTTTCTACCCCATACTAGGGGTGGGCGATATGGTAAAAATATCATATCACGATTTTTTCAAGAAATATCACGATTCACGATTTTATCACGATTCTTTGTCATGTTGGTTTTACTTTTTTACAAGTTGTCTGAGTAGTACAGCCAAATTAATTTTTCTATTTTAAAACCAAAACCTTACAAGGTAACAAAATATAAAATAAAAAGAATGGCAGATATTTAAGCCAAAGTGGGCGAAGACAAAAAATCTTTGTCATTATTTTCTTTGTTTTTAAAAAATAAGAACAAAGATAAGCTACATGTTACAAATACACATACTATACAAATAAAACAAACAGTGCTTTAATTTTCAGGTACAGTCCATGTATTTATCAGTAGCATTCAAGAAATTTAATTAACAAATATAAAAATAAAACACTATATACATTATATACATAAATTATACATAGAAGCAACATTTAAAGCAACTGTATTGAAGTTCTTCAGTCAAGAGCAGTGAGTGATTTTCCTTTGTGTTTTGTTTTATTAGTGTATCATCACCCAAAAATGACAATTCTGTCATCATTTACTCACTCTCGCATTTTTTTAAGCATAAAACATGCTGAACAAAAAACTTATTTTGAATAATGTGGGTAACCAAACAGTTGCTGGGTCCCCAGTTACTTCCATATATTTTATTTATTTATTTTAAGTCAGTAGGGACCAGCTACTGTTACCCACATTCTTCAAAATATCTTCTTTTGTGTTAAGCACAAGAAAAAAAAATTAATAGAGATTTAGGACATGTAGACGGTGGGCCGAGGGTCCGTATCTGCTTTACTTTTCGAAATGGATGATCCCCATGGAGGGAGAACCTGGATTTGTAAAGTTGGGACAGTTGTTTTATTCTAAACGATATGAAAAGTGTTGCCACTCCCATTTATTGCACATTTTCCACGAAAACATAATTCGCGACCCGTAAATATGCAGGCAAACGCGGTTGCCTACTATATCAGTTGAGCCAATAGCGCGGCAAGATATTGACACGGGATTATTATTAACCAATCAGATGTAGTTTATTTCGAACAGCTGTTACACGAATGATTTAGCTATCAGACACCAGCAGCAGCAGCAGCGCATTGATCATCGTCAAGGACATTCTTTGTGTGATTGGAAGTATTCATTTAATTAGAATATGATATCTATATAAAATGTTTGTTTTGTACACTGTGTTGTTCAAACGTGTGTAAGCGTCTCGTTAGTGTCGTTTTAGTAGGGTAACGTTTCAGTTGGCGAACTAGTAGTAGCCATAGCCGTTGTAGAATATCATATTTAATATCTATTTAATATTTACTATCATATTTTCGGGCTAGGCCTTTTCAAGCCAATGTAAAAGTTTGCCAACAAATTTTGTGTAGTTTTTTGTACTAATCTTATATTGTTACTGCAACTACACTGCACATATCTGTATATGTTGTTCATACTGTATATCTATTTTGCTCTTATATATAATAATTTATATTATTGTAAACCATACTATCTTAACTGTATACTACTGTCCATACTGCACTGTACAGTACAGGTCAAAAGTTTGGAAACATTACTATTTTTAATGTTTTTGAAAGAAGTCTCTTCTGCTCATCAAGCCTGCATATATTTGATCAAAAATACAGAAAAAACAGTAATAGTGTGAAATATTATTAGAATAGTTTTCTATTTGAATATACTTTAAAAAGTTATTTCTGTGATGCAAAGCTGAATTTTCAGCATCATTACTCCAGTCTTCAGTGTCACATGTGACATCCAGTCTATCACATGATTCTTTACAAAACATTATAATATTCTGATTTATTATGAGTGTTGGAAACAGTTCTGCTGCCTAATATATTTGATGAATAAAAGGTTAAAAAGAACTGCATTTATTCAAAATAATAAATAAAAAAATTCTAATAATATAAATCTTTAGTATCACTTTTTATCAATTGAACACATCCTTGCTGAATAAAAGTATTGATTTTATAGCAGCAGAACTGTTCTCAACTTTGATAATGAATCATATTAGAATGATTTCTAAATGATCATGTGATAATGATCCTAAAAATTCAGCTTTAAATCACAGAAATAATTTAAAGTATAATAAATTGAAAATCAATCATTTTAAATTGTAATATTAATAATATATAACAATGTTACATTTTTTCTGTATTTTTTTTTTACAAATAAATGCAGGCTTGATGAGCAGAAGAAACTTCTTTCAAAAACATTAAAAATAGTTATGTTTCCAAACTTTAGACCTGTACTGTATGTCTAATATTGCACCGCCTGTCTATACAATATAATACCAACCTTCCTTTGCAGTTTCTTCAACTAATACTGCCTTCTCTCTTCTCCTTTGTGCTCGTTTTATCTTCGTGATATTTGTGAAATGGCTGTAGCACTCCCTGTGGTAGCCAGTGTTAGCTGGTTTGACTAACTGGTTTGTAGGTTCATGGCTTTGTAACTTGTATGCCTGTACTGCCTCTTCTGCAATGATACCTTCTCTGCCCTCAAGGTCTTTCCACAGAAACACTGATTTAATACATTTCTCCCAACTTATGTCTGTGAAGGGAATGGTGGGTCCACCACTTCCCTCAAATATATGCATACAGCACTTCATGTTTTGCCATTTCTTCCAAGTAAACATGGGCGGGAAAAAGAGTATTGTCTGTCTCGTTTCCAAGCAATACCATTGTCAAATGTGTTAAATCAGAAGGATGTATTTATTAAAGATTACAAAGAAATGACAGGACCTCGTATGACAAAAGGTGATTACATAAAATAAAAACATTACAAATGGATAACGTTACCTCTACGTACTCATTTTGTGTCAAACTGAATATGTAGCAAAATTAGGTAAAATATTTCTCATCTTAAATAACACAATCTTAAATCCTGGGCGCGAAGCGCGCCAGTGTGTTCAGAAACGCGTCACCAACACCGACACTTTCCATGCACGCTATTGGATGAAGGCATCAAATACGTCATGCAGGTCGGACCCCGCACGTAGTTGCTTGCTCTATTCGCCGGGAAAATAACCTGGAGAAAGTTATCGATATTATAGTAATGGACAAAGTGTGTGAGTGGCAACAATTTTTATTTACTTTGTTGAAAAGCGTAGCGGTTACATATAAAAAACTGGGTTATCCCTCACCACAGATCGTTTGAAAACACGAAATCTCCACTCGGCCCACCGTCTAATGTGAGTGACAACATTTTTGGGTGTACTGTCCCTTTAATGACAATCGACAGCATGTTTAGGTCTGTCGCAGAGCTGCACGCATCTATACAGACGCGCATCCGTTTTTCTCTTAACTGTTTACTTTCACTTTAGACAACCGACTGTGTTTATGTAATCCTTGCGTGTTTTTGACAGTATAAGCAAATTAAACGCCAAAGATAGCTCAGTTTAGTAATCAGGTGCTGTTTGACAGGCTTTTAGCGCACGTGCTTCAGGTTTACGCGCTCATGAAGCGCATGCCAGAACAGCGCGCGGACCAAATGGCGTTATTTTACCGGCAAGACTTTGAAGCACATTCAAATAATGTACTTTTGTGATCGCGAATATGAATAAGTGCAGTGTCCCGTGAGTGAATGTACAGTATATTAAGATGGAGGCACACTGTAGCACGATACTACGATATTTATTCAAAAGCAGATCGTGGAGACATTTTAATCGTCCACGATCAAAAATCGTCATATCGCACACCCCTACACCATACATGGTATTAGTTTGGATTTTGTAGTTACTGCAATTTTGACACGCTTGTTTCTCTGAAACGGGAAAAAATTTAACCAGGAGACTTTGCCACAAGACAAAACAGTTATCACAAAGCCCATTTTAAGCCTTAACTCAATTTTGACTAAATGTGTAGTTACTGCGCTTTGCCTTTGGAGGCCAGTATATTGACGGAAGTTGGAGACTATGTTTTGAATGCTTATATCTTCTAAATGCTAATTTTGTCATTGTTTTGGAGTACACTAGCTTACAAGTCAAGTCAAGTCAAGTCACCTTTATTTATATAGCGCCTTTTACAATACAGATTGTGTCAAAGCAACTGCACAGTATTTAAACAGCACAATAGTGTGTAAGTAACGCATTATTGTAACAATCAATTTTCAGTTAAAGGCAGTTCATCAATGAATTCAGTGATATCATCGTCAGTTCAGTTCAAATAGTATACGATATCGCTGGAAAATGTCCCCAACTAAGCAAGCCAGAGGCGACAGCGGCAAGGAACCAAAACTCCACAGGTGACAGAAATGGAGAAAAAAACCTTGGGAGAAACAGTCGGGGGACCAGTTCTCCTCTGGCCAGACCAAACAACAGTTTGTACCAATGTCTGATTGTAGAGAACTCATCAGGATCCTGTGGTGTAGCGCCGATGGCCGTCAAGGTTGGCGAGGTCTTTATTGATGATCCGCCTTGGAGCTCATCTGGTTGACATCCACGGCTATTGAAGTCATCTCCAGGTGGTGATCCATGATCTAAGCTGGGTACGGACTGGATCCGGGGGACTGGAGTGACCATCTGATCCGGATACAGGCTGGGTCTGGTGGCTACGGTGACCTCGGAATAAGAATGAAACAGACTAATATTAGCGTAGATGCCATTCTTTTTACGATGCAACGAGTGCATCAGGTGTTATGGGAGGTGTTTTCGGTTCCGGTTGACCTAATTAATGCAGCCTAACAATCCTTTAACGGATTTGAATTATAGAAATGTGTTAATGATTTTATGTGTAAGCCAGGTTAAAGAGATGTGTCTTTAATCTAGATTTAAACTGACAGAGTGTGTCTGCCTCCCGAACAGTGTTAGGTAGATTGTTCCAGAGTTTAGGCGCTAGATAAGAAAATTATCTGCCGCCGGCAGTTGATTTTGATATTCTAGGTATTATCAAATTGCCAGAATTTTGAGAACGCAGCGGACGTGAAGGACTATAATACGATAGGAGCTCGTTCAAGTACTGAGGAGCTAAACCATTGAGGGCTTTATAAGTAATTAGCAAGATTTTAAAATCTATACGATGTTTAATAGGGAGCCAATGCAGTGCTGACAGAACCGGGCTAATATGGTCATACTTTCTAGTTCTAGTAAGAACTCTAGCTGCTGCATTTTGGACCAGCTGGAGTTTGTTTATTAAGCGTGCAGAACAACCACCCAATAAAGCATTACAATAATCTATCCTTGAGGTCATGAACGCATGAATTAATGTTTCAGCATTTGACATTGATAGCATAGGTCGTAATTTCGATATATTTTTAAGATGGCTTACAGATAGCATTAAGGCTAACATATTCATACTAGAAGCCAAAAAACTTACATTTTGATTTCATGGGGACTTTAATTCTAAGACCCTTTGCATTATTTTTGTCGTGCATTGTAATCAGTTGTCCGTGACTGAAAAGTTCACATGAGACAACTGAAAATTAGAACAGTTATGTTAAAACTATTATGCAAAAAGCAAATAAAATTTTGTACATACCTTTGAACGTATAAAATACTGTATATATGTGACCCTGGACCATAAAATCAGTCTTAAGTAGCATGGGTATGTTTGTAGCAATAGTCAACATTACATTAAATGGGTCAAAATTATTGACTTTATTGTAATTTTTGTTCCATGAATATGTTTTGTACATTTGCTACCATAAATATATGAAGACTTAAATTTTGGTCAGTTATATGCATTGCTAAGAACTTCATTTGGACAACTTTAAAGGCGATTTCTTCAATAATTAAAATTTTTTGCACCCTCAGATTCCAGATCCACTTATTTATTTAGCTTTCACGTGATGTATAAATCTCAGTTTCCAAAAAATGTACCCTTATGACTAGTTTTGTGGTCTAGGGTCACATATAATATGAAGATATTGTTGAATTGCATGAAACCATGTAAATTATTTGACTAAAAGATAACCACAAATTAAAATGGCAACACATCTCTTAAAAAGGAATTGAAAATCGACATTCAAATCTTGATTTAAAAAAAAACAATAAAAATGTCTAGTAAAATGGCTGGTTCTTGTGTGCAAGAAGATGTCTTTATTAATTTATTGCAAAACAACTCATTTGTGATAATATTTTTATTTGAAAAGCAAATTGTTCATGTTTTCACCAATGATTCAGCATTCCCTTAATGTTGGATCTTTTTGTTTTTTGTGAAAAATCATATTTCCATAACCCTGTGTTTTAGATCTTGTAATTGCAGCTAAATGCAGACATAATGAAACATAATTTGATGCATTCATTTTATAGGTATCTCGTTTCTCCTTGTCTAGACAGTGTAAGCACAAAGTGGCCAGAACAATCATATTTTTGTGGTATCATAGCCATCCTGTGTCTCCAGCGCTCTTTACCTTTCTTTTCTTATTATTTTGACCATGTAAGTGTCTCCTGGTGCACGGCTTTGCTTTCGAGTGCTTTGAATTCTTGCTCAGCTGTGGCTTTGCTGGATTGCCATAGTAATAGAGATGCTGTTTGACATGCCTTTCATCTAACGTAATCAGCTTACAGTGATGCTAGAAGGAGGCCTTGAGTGTGGTTTGTAGTCTTTCATGCTCTTTAGCTCGGTTGCTATCTTTTTTCCCGCATCCCTGCTCATTTCCAGTCCAGTTTCCCAGCATGTCCCTCTTGAGTACATATGAGCTCCAGCTATATCTGTACACTCTGCTTGGGTTTAGTGTGTATGTGTGGGGGAAGGTCAGGAAGTGAAAGCTTGGCTTTGTCTAGAGGGATTGCTTTTTTGCACTTGCATTCTTATGAGGAAAACTCTGAGTTCCAATTCCCAGCCTACCATGTGCAACCATTTATCTCCCTTATAGAGCAGAGGTGAAGTATGCTATGTGGACACGCAAGAACAGTTCTTCCAGTTGAAAATAATGGCACATTAGCGATAGCGGCTGGGATTATTCATCATGGTGGCACTTTCCCACAGCAGTTTATGTTTTTGATAACATCTATTTGCCATGCAAACCACTAAAACAAGCATTGTGTGCTTGTGAAAGCAGACATTTTCCAGTGTGTGTGTGTGTGTGTGTGCGTTTGATTCAGGAGCGATCCTCTCAGGTTATTTGCATTGTAAGATCAATGTGCTTTATGCAAATATGTGTCATCTAGCATCCTGGGGACAGAGTTAATGATGTTTATAAAATAAGCCTTCAGCTAGAAATTTTAATTATCCTCTCTGACTCGTGGGGTTGTCAAATATATATGGGTCAGTAGCATTAAGTTATACAAAATTTAAGTTATACAAAAATACATTAGAAACAACTCATTTATACAGACTATGATTTATGAATACACCTTTTTTATGATAAACACATTTTAATTTTTAAATTACAATTATTTTTTTTTTTTGTGGGGCTTAAATGTCTGGGATGTGTAAACATTGTCTAGGGATTGTAATTGTGCAGAGAAAAAAAAAGCTCATTAAAAGCTTAGAGTTCTATGTAGACATAGTTAAAAAAATGTTAAAGGCATAATTATATCATGGTTTACTCACCCTCAAGGTATATATGACTTATGATGAATACAATCTGAGTTATATTAAAAAATGTCCTGGCTCTTTCAAGCCCTATACTGGCAGTGAATGGCTGTTGAGATTCTGAGGTCCAATAAAGTTCATCCATCTATCATAAAAAGTGCTCCAGATGACTCTGAGGGGTTAATAAAGGCCTTTTTAAGTGATTTGATGTGTTTGTGTTATATAAATATCCATTTTTAAAACTTTATGAACTATAATCTCTAGCTTCTGCTAACTGTCGCACACATATTCACAAGAAAGTAGCGTTCCAGCAGATGATTTAGACATAGGCGTAGCCTAAGCTCCTGTGAGAAAATGCAAGTTTTGTTTACAGCAAAGAAAAATTAGTCTCTTCCTGGCTTACAGTTGAGATCAAAAGTTTACAACCCCTTTCAGAATATGCAAAATAGATATTTCTATTAAGGTATTTCTAATTAAAGATGTTTACATGTAGTCCACAAGAGAAAATAATAGTTGAATTTATAAAAATGACCCTGTTCAAAAGTTTACATCCCCTTGATACTTAATACTGTGTTGTTAACGGAATGATCCACAGCTGTGTTTGTTTGTTTGTTAAGTGATAGTTGTTCATGAGTCCCTTGTTTGTCCTGAACAGTTAAACTGCCTGCTGTTCTTCAGAAAAATCCTTCAGGTCCCACCAATCCATTTTTGTATATTTGAACCCTTTCCAACAATGACTGCATGATTTTGAGATCCATCTTTTCACACTGAGGACAACTGAGAGACTCATATGCAACTATTACAGAAGTTTCAAATGCTCACTGATGCTCCAGAAGGAAACACGATGCATTAAGAGCCAGGGGGTAGAAATTTTTGAATATAAAGATCAGGGTAAATTTAACTTATTTAGTTTTCTGGGAAACATGTAACTATCTTCTGTAGCCTCTGAAGGGCAATACTAAATGAAAAATGAGTGATGTAAAGTTAAACTTTTGACCTCAACTGTATATTCAAATCCTCTGAATTTTTCTTCACAAGAGAATGGGTGCACTTTATTGAACTTCAAAATCTCAACGGCCATTCCCTGTCATAAATAAGCTTTGGAAGAGCCAGGACATTTTTTTATATATAAATTGATTGTATTTGTCTGAAAAAAGAAAGTCATATACACCAATGATGGCTTGAGGGTGAGTTAATTTTGAAGTGGATTAACCAATACGCTGGAAGGCATTTTGTTGTTTTGTGACAAGAAAGTCACAATGTCTAATTTCCATAATCTCTGACATCTTTATTTGTCATTGACCCATATACCGTACAAAAACTCAAAAGAAAGTAAGCATTTCCACTGACCTCCATGAAATACCTTGATGACTAGTGAACATCTGTTGTGCTTAAATTTGATGCTCTCCCATAACACTTCCATCTGTGTACATCTTGTGAATTGTATGTTTTATGATCGTTACAATGGTTTTTCCCCACTCTTTTTCATCTGTACATCCTCCACTTCACACATTTACAGTTACGCCCAACAGCATTCAGAACAGCTGAAGTCAGCGTGTTGCCGTTTCCTCGCGGGGTGACATTTATGCTTGAGTTATGGGGATGTTGATGCTCCTAGAGGGAGATCAATGGAGGTTTTCTCTGGCTGGTGACATTCACTCTGGCAGTATTGACTCAGAAATAATGTTCAAAAACAAACAAACAGCCTCCTTTGGGGTTTCCTCCGCACAGCGACAGGGGTTTGGGTCGCATCCATCTGTGAGTCTAATCAAGCCCACCCAGCTGCTGACTTAGTTATGAGAAAACAGCTCATTCTAATCAGCACAACTTATTGGCATACACAGAGAACAATGAACCCTTCAGCTAAACGAGCAAGGGCAATGAGTTGTTGACAATGGAGTCTGTAAATTGTTTCCTGCAAGGGAGTCTTGAGTTTTCCATGTTGGTGGCATTGAATTTTTGAATGATATTCAGAGCACTTAACAGCATTCAGTTTTCTGACTAAAAAAATCAGTCATTTTACTTCTGGATTGACAGAAAATGTAATTACGAAGTCTACACACCATTCACGAAGCGACTCTAATACGCTTATTTGAATTTGAATTCTTTTCCATCTTTTCCATGCCATTTTATTGTTGTGGTGTCACAGCTTTTATATTCACCACATTAAAACAAAATGTGGCTGCTTCACGATTTCTGAAAGTCAAAAGACTATCTACACAGGACTTGTACGTGTACTTTTCCACAAACAAGTCTTTTTCTGTCGTCTCTTGTATTACCTGTAATCTTTTTCCTGCACTCTCAGGTTTTCTTGTCCGGTACAGCCATTATGTTTTACTGGTAGTATCTGCTGTATCTCTTTGTTTTCAAATTGTTCAACTGCTCCAACACAAACTCCTTTCCTCAGTGCCTCTGTTTATATTCTGTTCTCCAAACTCTTACTGCTGTGCTGAAAGGAACCCGACAACCTCATGCCTTTTGTGTTGTTTCAGAGAGGATTTTGCTGTTAAAAGCAAAGACAGTGAAAGCTGTCTTAAGATAAGTGGCATCATTGGAAGACAAGCTGTGCATGTCCGATGTGCTTTTTTTTGGGTTAAAGTGCAATCTCTTTTTGGACAGCATATTATCTGGTTCCAGCAAATTCATCAGTAAACATCAGGCTTTTTAGTATTCAGCTTTTTCAGTAATTAAAGATTCAACTTACAAGTACATTTTCACGCGTCAAATGACTCACGCATGGTGTGCTGCCATAATGTTAGTGCTGCTACATCAATTTTATGCATTAGCAAAGCACCACAGGCTTCAGTTTATGTGTGCATTGAAATGTAAAATATACTGTTAGATTTACAAATGAAATTATGCAATGCAGTGTTTTGTATTATATCTGCCGGTTTTGTTTGAGTTGCTTTTGTGTTGGCAAAAGGTCATTGAAAACCTAGTGGTTTAGTAATTGGTGGCTGAATACTGTTACGGCTCACTAATTATTCCGATGTCATTAAGTAAGAGCTGGAAGCAAACAGCGATGTGGAAGAATCACATAAACCTGAACTCAGATCAGAATGAGATGCAATTCAAATGTCACTCATGGCGTGATTATGCTCATGTTGCATAATACATTGCATAATTATATTTAATTATGCTCAGATACTGTAAAAACCACCTGCTATTTGGTTAACGGAAGATGGACTCTCTTACCCTCACCAAGGCTGCATTCATTAAAGACAAATACAAAACAGTAATATTGTGAAATATTATTTAAATCACGTATTTTCACATTTCTATTATAAAATATTTGAAAATGTAATTTATTCCTGTGATGCAAAGCTGAGTTTTCAGGCACTAGAAATCATCCTGACTTGCTGCTCAAGAACCATTTCTTATTAATGTTGAGAAAATGTTGAGCGGCTTAATATTTTTATGGAAACATTTTTTTTTCAGGATTCTTTGATGAATAGAAAGTTATAGCATTTATTTAAAACAGAAATCTGTTTTAACATTATGAATGTTTTGACTGTCACTTTTGATCAGTTTAATGCGTCCTTGCTGAATAAAAGTATTAATTTCTTTCAAAACCTGTGATGTAAACTCAGAATTGCGAGTTTACAATTTACAATTCTGACTTAATAATTCACAATTGCATGTTATGAAGTCAGAAACTCACAATTCTCAGGAAAAAGTCAGAATTGTGAGTTTATATCTTAGAATTTGTGACTTTTTATCTTTTTATCAGAATTGTGAGATAGAAATTCTGACCTAATTCGCAATTGTGTGTTATAAAGTCAGAATTGCGAGATTTAAACTCGCAATTCTCAGAAAAGTCAAAATTGTGAGTTTATATCTCACAATTCTGACTTTATTTCTCAGAATTGTGACTTTATTTCTCAGAATTGAGTTTATATCTCACAATTCTGACTTAATTTCTCAGAATTGCGAGTTTATATCTCACAATTTTCACTTTAGAACTCACAATTGTGACTCTTTATCTCACAATTCTGACTTTCTTCTCAGAAATGCATGATTTAAACTTGCAGTTCTTACTTTTTATCTCAAAATTGCATGATATAGACACAATTATGAGTTATAAATTCTAGTTTTGAGGGGAAAAAAGACTGACATGTTCTCAGAATTGCGTGTTATAAAGTCAGAATTACGAGATATAAACTCACAATTCTCAGGAAAAAGTCAGAATTGTGAGTTTATGTCATGCAATAATGACTTCATTTCTCAGAATTGTGATTTTATATCTTATAATTTGTGACTTTTTATCTCACAATTCTGAGAAAAAAGTCAGAATTGTGAGATAAAAAGTCAATTCAAATTCTGACCTAACTCGCAATTGTGTGTTATAAAGTCAGAATTACCAGATATAAACTCACAATTCTGAGGAAAAAGTCAGAATTGTGATTTTATATCTTATAATTTGTGACTTTTTCACAAAGTCATTTTTTTAATTCTGACCTAACTCGCAATTTTGTGTTATAAAGTCGAGATATAAACTCGCAATTCTCAGAAAAGTCAAAATTGTGAGTTTATATCTCACAATTCTGAGTTTATTTCTCAGAGCTGCAACTTAATTTCTCAGAATTGCGAGTTTATATCTCATAATCGTGACTTTAGAACTCACAATTCTGACTTTCTTCTCAGAAATGCATGATATAAACTCGCAGTTCTTACTTTTTATCTCAAAATTGTGTGATATAAACTCACAATTACAAGTTTTGAGGGGGAAAAAAGACCAACGTTCTCAGAAGAGTCAGATTTATGAGAAATAAACTCACAATTCTCAGAAAAAAAAGTCAGAATTGTGAGTTTGTGTCATGCAGTTCTGAGAAAAAAAGTCGGAATTGTGAGAAAAAATGTCACAATTGTAAGATAAAAAAGTTGCAATTACCTTTTTTATTTTTTTATTCAGGCTTCCATAGTCATCCTATTTGTTATGGTGGAAAAAAGTCTTCCCACATTCCTCTGTGTGATGCATTACATTTGATTATCTTTCATAAACTTATATTATTCACAGTTATTTCTATAGTTATAGTTATATTTATCAATTATGTACAAGAGATGGGTTAAGCTACATTTACTGTGTTATGTGTTATCAGCTAATTAAATATCACAAAACATCATATTTTAAAATGAATTTCTGGCAATGTACCATTTTTCTTTGGTGTCTTCATGAAATGTCTGCAAGATGCTCATTTTGGTGCATGGCTCTTTAAATGATAATGAGCTACTGCTCACTTCACCCCTCTCTTCCCCTCTCTGCGCATTACCATCAAAAACAAAACTAATTGACTGCATCCTTAGTGGCTCTGATGTTGAAAAGAAGACTCTTATTTTCACTTTTACATCCAACTACAAAACACCTACATTACTTATGAGACTGCAGCTGCTCAAGCATGGAGACAATGGCAGAAATATGCTAATAGGGGACAGTCCATCAGTGGTTGTGGGCGGGGCCTGAGCAATATGACATCATACTTCTTCAGAAAATCAAAACGGCTTTAGAATTGAGACTGTTTAGGGTTTTTAAGGATTAAAAAAATAGAACGAATGGGATTTTATCATTGTAGGGTGGATGTGTCCAGGTACATTTAAACGCAAACACCATGTAAAAGTAAATTTTGCATCTGATATCCCCTTTAAAAAGATTTATACACTGCATATGTGAAGGGAAGTGTGATTTTCTCTGACAGTCTCCATTATGAATCCATAAGATAGTCACTCACTCCTTAAATCAGTTTGTGGAATGAAAAAGTCAAAAAATGTGCTTTTCTCTGGGTGAATAGAGATCCAGAATAGAGAGCAGGCTGTATGATAGAGGAAATATCAAGAGGAGAAATAAAAAGCTGTCATCTACATTTGCCTCCTTACATCGTGAAGTCAGTTAACCTGCAGCCCTGGGTTCAGTCTTCCCTCAATCTATCAGTCACTGCTCTCTGCATGCGCCCATTAATTCTTCCCCTGAAACTATTATTGCTCCTTCTCCTGTTGTTATTCTCTCACCCTATTCATTCTGCAATTTCTTTGTTTCTCTGCTGAGAGTCTGCATTTGCCCTCTATACACTTGTAGTCAGCACTGCACAATGCTCTGTTCTTGAAAGCCTAAATTATGAAACTCACACAAGTGTGATAATGAAAGAGGCGGAAACAGGTATATGAGGAATAAAAGCAAAGAGTAAAGTAAATGAAAGATTGAAACCATGTGAGACTCTAGGACAAGATTCTGCTTTTATTGTGTGTGAAAATGGGCGACTGTTATCTTCAGGTGCAATGTAGAATGTTATCTGGACTATTATGAAAGAGAGGCGTTTTAAGGTGATCTGTACTGTTCCTCTACAAGGTCCACTAGGAGCAAATGAGAACAGATAGGCTGATGATGGAGATGTGACAAACGTATCTCAGCGGGCTAGACAAGGACAGAATAACTTTTCCAGCAGCCTTGGATGTGGAAGGTTTTTTCCTGTTCATTGTGGCTATTTCAAAATATCCTTCAGTATTCAAAGCCATGAACCAAACCACCTAAACCAATACCAAATTTGAATAGGCATGAAAATGAAAAAGCATTCACTCTATCTATTTTCTAAATGCAAGTTCTGGGTCTTATTGTGAATGATTCATCCATGGATGTTTATTTATTTATTTATTTTTTGACCCCTCTGAAATTACATATAATAAATGCATCTTCAGATAAAGCGACGGTCTTTTATTATACTTAAAGGGATAGTTCACTCAAAAATGAAAATTCGGTCAATTAATTACTCACCCTTGCATTGTTCCAAACACGTAAGTCATCTTTGGATCAACACATTAAGATATTTCTAAAGAAATCTGAGAGATTTCTGACCCTGCATAGACATCAGTGCAGCTGCCACATTCAAGGTCCAGAAAGGTAGTAAGAACATTGTTAAAATAGCCAATAAAAATAGTCACAAAAGAAGCCATTTTGAAAAATGTTGGTAACCAAACAGTTGATGGTAGACTTCTATAGTATGGAAGTCTATGGCTACCTATGTTTGGTTACCTTTGTGCTTCAAATTTTCTCCTTTTGTGTTTGACCAAGGAAGGATAGCTCAGCTGTCAGTGTGGACTGATATGAGGGTGAGTGAATGGTGACAGATGTGTATTTTTGTGAGATACTGTATTCATGTGGGTAGCTAGCTCAGCTAGCCTGCAATAACTCACAGCTGTCGCCACCATTCCTGTTTCCATGGTAACAGTGAATTTTTGATTGGTGGATCTTACTTTAGAAATTTGGGTAGTGTAGTAATACATCGGCTATTAAAAAATAAAGGTTCTGTGAATTACTGCTTCTGCAGAGGCATATATCACTTCACAAACCTCAGAAACTAAGAAAGCTTTATTAGTTCTTGCTTTAAAAATTATCTTTGGAATCCAGAAAGCATTTTAGAGTTTAGATGTTTGTGTAGAACTTTTTTTCCAGTCATATGAATTCTATTTATAGCAAATCATCATATTAGAGGGATTTTTGAAGGATCATGTGACACTGAAGACTGGAGTAATGATGCTGAAAATTCAGCTTTGCATCACAGGAATACATTACTTCAAATATATTCAAATAGAAAATAGTTATTTTAAATTGTAATAATATTTCACAATTAATGTTTTGCTGTGTTTTGCAATCAAATGCAATCTTAGTGAGAATAAGAAATCTGCCCTTAACATTTTAAACAGTATTGTGTGCACAAATGAGCTGTATTGTATTTTTATATTTGCACTTCAAAAAGAAAAGGTTATAAATGCAGAACCTTATAAGAGTGAAGTGTGTAGCTGAAGACTCTTCCTCTCAGGCATTGCTATTTAATTGGAGCTCTCTTCCCTCCCAAGATACTGGGTCTTTTCCCTCTAGCTGTCCTCAACACTTTCCATCTTTCTTGTCTCTTCCACTTTTCTGTTATATCTTGAATATGCTTTCTCCACACTTAGTTGTATTTAAACAAGCGTAGGATACCCATACTAACCTTCTGGGCTGATCATCAACAGCCTGTTGTGGCCTAAATTCAAAGTCATTTTCATTAAAATTAAAAGAGACCTATTATGCCTCTTTTTACAATTTATAAGTCTCATTGGTCCCCAGAATGTGTCTGTGAAGTTTGAGCTCAAAATAACCTACAGATAATTTATTATAACACTTTGAAAATGCCTATTTTGAGTGCGATGTGTTTGAGTTGATTTGTTTGTGCACATGTCTTTAAATTCAAATGGGCTGCCGTTAAAAAACATCTGTTTGGTTTTGATTATTACGTCTATCGCATTGAAATCATGCATTTTAAACCATATTAGTTAAAACTTCTGATGTAGGGTTTTCTGAGCGCACACATCCGAAGCACACGCACAGAGAGCTGCTGTCACATGGCATGTGAGTACTAAACTAAATTCTCTTTTATGTCTTATTGCGCTTAAACTGTCGAATACACACAAGTTTATGTTAACACATAAGTCGCAAAAACAGTCAGTTACGATAAGTCTGTGAAGATAAACAGTTGGGAAATAAATTGCATGTTTATATTAGATCTGTGTGGCAGCAGCATAATATACAGTAAAAAAATCAATAAATCCACTGCTCTCTTGTCTCCTCTGAGGCTGGGACTCTAAATAGTGTTTTGTGCTCGTCTGTGTAGTCAACAACAGAACAGTTGGCATGCTTTGTTTAAACTTTTGCCATGGTGTTAGAACTGGTACACCGTTGTCGCTTGGGAAAACAAAACAGCTGCACCATGGGAGGAAATGTGAATAATATGTGAAATGAACGATAATAAGGTAATAAGGAAATAAGAACTGTAATATTAATTCATGCGGGGAGCCAAATCTGAGCTACTTGTTTTTTTCACAAACTTGCAGTGAAATGCTTACCAAAACTTAGTTACTGGTTTGTTCTTTTTCACATTTTCTTGGTTTGTAGATGCACCTGGGACCTGATTATAGCACTTAAAAACTAAAAAAATTCAGATTTTCATGAAATGTCACCTTAAAATTGTAATAATAACTGACATGCGATGTGCTGACAATCTAATAGAGTACATCAGTACAATCTGACCTTTTAACTTTGATGTGTTTGTTAGTCACACTGTCTTAACAGAGTCGTAATGAACAGCTGTCGCCCGGTCCAGAGAGATTTCAGCTGTTCTCTGCCACTCATCATCCCAAAAAAGGGATCGTTCATCCAGAAAAGGAAATTCTGTCATTTACTCTCCCTCAGGTACAATTTTGTGTTAAACACAGAAGAAGATATTTTGAAGAATGTTGGTAACCAAACAGTATCAGTTCCCACTGTATTTTTGTCCATTCTATGGAAGTCAAGAAGAACTGAAACTGTTTGAACCTTCGTTCATCAGTGGTTCAACTGTATTGTTATGATGCTACAAGAGAAGAAATAAAATCATTATTTTTGCTTTCTTTTTGCTCAAAAATTATTCTTTTAGCTTCATAACATTAGGGTTAAACCATAATCACACACACTGCAAAAAATGCTTTTCTTACTTAGATGTTTTGTCTTGTTTCCAGCTAAAATATCTAAAAAATCTTAAATCAAGAAGGATTTTCTAGAAGTAAAAATTGTTTTCTTGTTTTCAGAAAAAACAAGTCAAAATTAAGTGAGTTGTTGCTTAGAACAAGCTAAATAATCTGCCAACGGGGTAAGCAAAAAAAAATCTTATTTTAAACAGAAAACAATATTATTTTTCTTACCCCACTGACAGATTATTTAGCGTGTTTCAAGCAAAAATGCACTTAATTTTGACTTGCTTTTTCGGAAAACAAGACAATAATTTTTACTCATCTAGCAAATCGTTCCTGATTTAAGAATTTTTAGATATTTTGGCTGGAAACAAGACAAAAAATCTAAGTAAGAAAAGCATTTTTTGCAGTGCAACACTAACATCACGGACTATTTTAACAATGTCCTTACTACCTTTTTGGGCCTTATAATAATAATAATAATAGATTTTATTTGTAATGCGCCTTTCTTACACTCAAGGCGCTACAATAATGAAAACAACAATAAAAACACACTACCCCATGATAAAATCACAATAACAACTGTAAGATTATAACTTAAAAAACTTCACTAAAATATAAGTTTTAAGTAATTTCTTAAAGCAGACAAAAGATGGAGCATTCCTAATCGGAGGAGGTAGAGAATTCAACAACCTAGGAGCAATGCAAGAAAATGACCTCCCACCCATAGTTTTGAGTCTACAGCGAGGTTGATATAGAGTAAGACAACCAGCAGAACGGAGAGACCGAGATGGCGCAGACACTGTGAGCAAATTACAAATATACTCTGGGGCCAGCCCATGTACTGCTTTATAAGTTAAAATAAGAACTTTAAAATCAATACGTGACTGAACCGGAAGCCAGTGTAATTGCGAAAGTACAGGAGTAATATGACTGCGAGATGGTGTGTAAGTTAAAACACGAGCAGCTGAATTTTGCACATATTGCAACCTCTTAATCAAATTCGCAGGTAACCCCGCAAATAGTGAATTGCAATAATCCAGCCTTGATGTTATAAAGGCATGGATAAGCCTTTCTGCATCAGGCATAGAAAGAAAAGGTCTTATACGTGCAATATTCCGTAGATGATAGAAAGCTACTTTGGTAACAATGAATGAATGTCTCAGTTGCATTGCTGTCTATGCAGGGTCAGAAAGCTCTTGGATTTCATCAAAAAATATCTTAATTTGTGTTCTGAAGATGAACGAAGGTCTTATGGGTTTGAAATGACATGAGGGTGAGTAATTAATGTCAGAATTTTCATTTTTGGGTGAACTATCACTTTAAAGAGTCGTTCACACATACAGTCATTCATTTTCAAGGAGAGTTCAGCAATAAATATTAGCACCTATCAATACAACAGCTGCCTTATACAGTTGTATACACTGCAGTCAGTATACACTGACTCCACAGAGACTGTGAATGCTGTTTCAGACACATGCACATGCTCTGAGCTGCTTAGACTGACTGAGTTGCCTCTTCCTTGCTTGAGGCACAATCCCACATGACAGTTTTTCACTACATTAAACTATATTACTACTGCAAGCATTTTGGTTAACATCCGCTGACTAACCTCTACACTGAGAATGTCTAGTGGTCAGGCTGATGTAATATTACTGTGGCATTTATGTGGTTTGTGTGTGTTGCATTTGAGGTGAGCTGAATACACACCATTAATCGTACACCATTGTGTCAGAGGGGAGCAGAGAGTAATTTATTATGAGATTGATTTCATATTTTAATTTGGCTGCTAATGTTCTGAATGGGAACTCATTTGCATTTTTAGTCTCACTGTGGCATTGTAAGCTCTACCGACGTGGTTGGTTGTCATACACTAACTTAGTGCTACAGTATATGTGTTAGCTATAGTGAATGGGATCCAGTTGAGAGGAAGGTCACATTTCTATGTGGTCATGATTAGTGAGTCAGACACAGCCGCACATTCCTCGACTCTTCTGCACCAGGAATGTTTGCTCTCTGTCTTTCCCCTCTCCTCTCTCCTTGGCAATCACAGCGGCCCCTCGGCCTGCCAGAACAGCCCTCTGGATAAACAACAGCAACACTGTTCAGATGTGCTTAAGGGAAAAGACTCTTTTCTCACTCAACTACTGAACTGTAACCACTATTTTAACCACAACTCTGACACCTGAGGTTGATATGGCAAATAACATTCTTTAAATCAGCATTCTGTCTTTCTTTGTCTTTCTAAACATCCTAAAACAAGGTGAATTAATTTGAGAAAAAAAGTTTCAGATATGTTAAGTTAATGTTATATATTCACCAAGGCTGTATTTATTTATTCAAAAATACAGTCTATTTGAATATATTGTAAAATGCAGTTTATTCCTGTGAATTATTACTCCAGTCTTCAGTGTCGCATTGTCCTTCAGAAATCATTCTAATATGCTGATTTGCAGTTCAAGAACCATTTCTTATTATCAATATTTAAAACAGTTTTTCTTTCAGGATTCTTTGATGAATATAAAGTTCAGAATAAACAGCATTTATCTCAAATAGAATTTTTTGTAACAGTATACAAGTGTTTACGGACATTGAATAAATTACAAGTTGCTGAAAAATGTATTAAAGCTTAATATCTTTGTCGAAAAAATATTAATGATATTTTGATGTTTAAAGAGAGCATTTATTTAAAATATAAATATTTTGTAACATTCTAAATGTCTTTACTGTCACTTTTTATATGAAAGCCTGTTTCCGCCACTAAAAAAAAAATAAAAAAGGTTATTGCAACATTTTATCTCACAATTCTGACTTTTTTGAAAAATTGCGTGATATAAACTCACAATTGCGCATAATAAAGACTTTCTTTCTCGCAAATGCAAGTTTGTATCTCACAATTCTGACTTTTTTTCTCGCAATTGCAAGTTTGTCTTGCATTTCTGACTTTTTTTCTCAGAATTGCTAGATATAAACTCACAATTCTGACCTTTTTTCCAGAATTGCGTGATATACTCACAATTGTAAGAAATAAAGTCAGAATTGCAAGATAAAAATGCGCAATCCTGACTTTTTCTCAGATTTGCCTGACATAGTATCACAATTCTGACTTTTTTCTCAGAGAAACGAGAAATAAAGTTAGAATTGCAAAAAAAACTCAGAATTGCATGATATTAAAACTCACAATTCAGACTTTATCTCGCAATTCTGTTTTTATCGTAATTGCAAGTTTATCTCTCCCAATTCTGACTACTCAGAACTGCATCATATAAACTCAAAATTCTGACTTTTTTCTCAGAATTGCATGATATAAATTGTGAGGTACAAACTGACAAATCAGACTTTTTTTTCTTGCAAATGCAAGTTTGTATCTTGCAATTCAGAATTTTTTTCTTGCAATTGCAAGTTTATCTCTCACAATTCTGACTTTTTTCTAAGAATTAAAAGATATAAACTCACAATTGCAAGAAATAAAGTCAGAATTGCGAGCTAAAAACTCACAATGTGAGTTTGTTGTATCTCGCAATTCTGACTTTTTTCTCAGAATTGCGTGATATAAATTCACAATTGCAAGAAATAAAGTCTGAATTGCAAGATAAAAATGTGCAATTCTGACTTTTTTTCTCGCAATTGCAAGTTTATCTCTCACAATTCTGACTTTTTTCTTAGAATTGCATGAAATAAATTCACAGTTCTGACTTTTTTCTTAGAATTGTGTGATACAAACTCAAAATCTGAAAATCAAAGTCTGAATTGACAGATAAAAACTCACAATTCACTTTTTTTCACGAGTTTGTATCTCGCAATTCTGACTTTTTTTCTTGCAATTGCAACTTTTTCCTCAGAATTGCATGATATAAACTCACAATTGTGAGAAATAAAGTCAGAACTGCCAGATAAAAACTCACAATTCAGACTTTTTTTCCTTGCGAATGCAAGTTTGTATCTCACAATTCTGATTTTTTTTCTCGCAATTGCAAGTCTATCCCTCACTTTTTTCTTAGAATTGCATGACATAAACTTACAATTCTGACTTTTTTTCTCGCAATTGCAAGTTTATCTCTCACAATTCTGACTTTTTTCTTAGAATTGCATGAAATAAATTCACAGTTCTGACTTTTTTCTTAGAATTGCATGATATAAACTCACAATTGTGAGAAATAAAGTCAGAACTGCCAGATAAAAACTCACAATTCAGACTTTTTTTCCTTGCGAATGCAAGTTTGTATCTCACAATTCTGATTTTTTTTCTCGCAATTGCGAGTCTATCCCTCACTTTTTTCTTAGAATTGCATGACATAAACTTACAATTCTGACTTTTTTCACAGAATTGCGTGATATAAACTCACAATTGCAATAAAGTCAGAATTGCAAGATAAAAATGCGCAATTCTGACTTTTTTTCTCAATATTGCATGATATAAACTCAATTGCGAGAAATAAAGTCAGAATTGTCAGATAAAAACGTACAATTTCCTTTTTATAACTCTCAATTGCGAGTTATAAAATCCAGTTTTAAGAGAGAAAAAACTGAAATGTTCTCAGAATTGCGAGTTTATGTCTCACTATTTTGACTGAATAATTTGCATTTGCAAGTTTACATCACAAGTCTAAGAAACAAAGTCAGAATTGAGAGAAATAAGTACTTTTTATTACCTTTAATTACTTTTTTATTTTTTATTCAGTGGCAGAAACAGGCTTCCATACTTTTGAGTGTTAAAAAAAGTCAATTTAAAATCTAATCATCTTGCACCAATTTGATTCTTCTGTACATTCATTTATTGCAATGTAAAACAAGATACAAACTACTTTCAAACTACAAGCATTTTAAAATATGATTACTATCAATAAAGCAAATAGCTTTCAGAAAGACTGAGATATCATAAGTTGAGTAACACCCATCTGAGACAGTGTAACAGCATCATGCTTGCAATTTTGGAGGTCATAGCTCAGCTGCAAGCGTCTTGTACCCCATCTCTCATTGACTCTCTCCTACAGTAAATTTTATAGCTCTTTTCAAGCCCTCCTGCCTGGTTGTCATGGAAACATATCTGCTTTTTGATTTGATTTAGCTAAAGCACGCTACAACGTTCATTCGTTTAAATGTCAGCATGGCTTCCCTGTGGAGAAGGAGATTCATTTATGCATGAGGCTTGGTTTTGTTCTCTCTCCTTTAATGTACCTCTGTTACCGCCGGTCCGCAATAGTATCTACCTCTATTGTCGGGACAAAACTCTCTCAGATGAATATCCCATAAACTTTTAATATGGCAGCGCTGTGTCTGGAAGTCCTCTGATGACCTCAAACAGAGCAGATTGTGATTAGAAATGACTGTTGATCTGGTTCAAATCGCATTCCTCTAAAACTCTCGACATGAGCAGCCCTCGGGTAGAAAATCTCCCTCTGGAAAGTTTGCTTACAATGTATGAGTCATGCGTGAGCTGGAGGAGGGGGAAGGGTCCGTCCATGTGTGTGTGTGTGTGTGTGTTTAAGTGTGTAGGTGTGTATTGGAGTTAGTCAGGGTGGAACCAGCAATCCCAGTTCATGGGAAAGGAAAGAACAGGCAAGATTTTAGATGTGACGACACCCTTTTTGAACACACACACACATACACATGCACACACAGACTGCATTTGATTATAGTTGGACGCTAGCGAGGTTTTGGAAAGCAGGAGGGGTATTTCAGGAAACTCCTAAATCGTTACTCCAGGCACAACTTGGCAGCACGTGATTGGCTAGCTCTGTATTCACATGACTTTGCTGAGCTGTGGAGGAGACTGGGGTCCTGTAGCAGGGAACACAAAGAAAAAAGGCAGAGAGAGAGGATAGACAAGGGAATTTGTTAGACGTGAGGCAGATTCAGTGACCTTGCACATAAATCAAACACCGGAGAGAAAGTTCATTGCGACAAAAAAGTGTAAAGCGAAAAAGAACAATGTAATAACCACAAAGATGTCAATGAACTGGGGTCCTCTGTCTATTTTAACCATGCACTTGAACTCTTTCAGAGGTCTTTATACAGGATGCGTTCTTCTATTTCGAGTTTTAAGACGCTATATCAAGTTTTAGAAACATCTTGAAATGCTCTATATCATTGTGTTGAGTCTAGTTAGTTTTAAACTTAAGGACGTGCCTGGCGTGAACGGCCCATTAATTATACTGTAATCAACAAACCTGATATCAGAGCTCCATCTGCTGGTAAAAGAGTGTAAATCACTTTTGATAGTCCTTGAGACCTTTGTGTTCAACAGTGTTTTATGGAGAATGATGATTTAACCCTAAAATGCATAGAGGGACTTTTAAAAGTTTGGGGTTGGGATTTTTTTTTTCTTTTATTTGATAAAAAATTGTAATATTATAGCAATTTAAAATAACTTTTGTATTTGAATATATTTTCAAATGTAATTTAATTTACTCCTGTGATGCAAAACTGAATTTTCAGCATCATCACTCCAGGCTTCAGTGTCACATGATCTTTCAGAAATCATTGTAATCAAAAAAAAAAAAAAAAAAAAAAAAAATCAAAATGGCTGCTAAATATTATCGTGGAAACCATAATAAATTTTTCAGGATTCTTTGATAATTATAAAGTTTAAAAGCAGGGCATTTATTTGAAATAGAACTATTTTGTAACATTGTATATTGTCAGGGTCACACCTTTCAGCTTAAAATCGTTCAAAATAAATAAATAAATAAATAATGTTATGTTTGTATTAACACTCCTAGTTTTGTCCTTTAATCTGATTTACAAATTTATATTTGTAATAATGTTTTATATTTGTATGTTCTTATTTATATTTAATAAAAAGTCAAAAAGCAGTTTAAAAGCTAGCTTTCATTTTAGCAGATGATGTAACACAATATAAATGATCATTAAAATCATTTCTGTATTTGAAAGTACATAAAACTGTTATAAATGGTTAAAAAAAGACAAGAACAAAGCCTGAATCAAGCTTTCAAGTATCAAGTATACCATTGTACTAAGAGCTATTTATTTTTAGTAATATTCAGTGGAGGACAAAAGTTTACATACACCTTGCAATATCTGTAAAATGTTAATTATTTTACCTAAATAAACAGGATAATACAACATCAATGTTATTTTTATTTAGTAGCTACTGACCTAGATAAGATATTTAATTTAAAAGATGTTTACATATATTCCACAAGAGAAAATATTAGTTGAATTTATCAAAATTGCCCGGTTCAAAAGTTTACAAACACTTGATTCTTAATAATGTGTTGTTAGTTACCTGAAAGATCCACAGCTGTGTTCTTTGTTAAGTGATAGTTACACTGCATTTTTGTGTATTTGAACCCTTTCCAACAATGACTGTATGATTTTGAGATCCATCTTTTCACACTGAGGACAACTGAGGGACTCATATGCAACTATTACAGAAGGTTTAAACCTCACTGATGCTCCAGACGGAAAAACTACGCATTAAGAGCCAGGGGTGAAAACTTTTAAACAGAATGAAGATGTATACATTTTTCTTATTTTGCCTAAATACCATATTTTTTCATTTAGTACTGCCCTTCAGACATAAGAAGACGAAATCATGTGGTACATGATTATCCTATTTAAACCAAATATGACTAATGAGTTAGTTCACAAGTAATCTAAAAGTAATTAAAAAGTAGTCTGATGATATTACCTAAAATATGAAATGTAATAGATTACGTTACTAGCTACAATTTACATCATGTAATTTGGAATCTGTAATAAGGGATTACGATTTATACTCAGGGCTTTATAGGTACAGGTATTGTTAGGTATTATGTATTTGTACCTTGAGGGACCCACATTTGTTTTAGCATGAGAGGTTGCTGTTCCAAATCTGTAGATGTCCTAGTTTTCAAGGAGAACCGCTAGTTGTCAGGGAAACTGGTGGCAGGAGGCTCTCAGGAGTGTTTGGAGTGGAGAGAGTTCGGCCATTTTTGGAGAGAGTTATCAATCTTCTGTCCCCAGACACCGAGGAAACAATGTCTGTGTGTGAGAAACAAAGAACAACTATAAGTGTGTTTCCCTGTGTTTGTGGCAAAAGTGAATATGTGGTTTCGAGAGGTTTTTAGTTTAGTGCCTGTCCTGGTTTCAGAAACGATTCGAATATAGATATATAGATATACAAACCACAGAACATCATTAACAAACTGCCTTTTGTAAGAAGTGAACGTTATGTATGGCAAATATAGTTCGCGTTTTGTTTAGATGCTGAGTAGATCAGCAGACGCCCTCTGGTGGCTAAAGTCTGTTATGTGAACAAACTTATTTTATGTCTGCCCTGTGCCTAATTAGAGTTTGCAGCTGTGAGTCTGTCTGTGTTTTATTTATGGTGTTTATTTCTATGTGTTTCTCAGCAGGAGGCTCAGAGCAAATCAAAGGTGTGTGCTAATGTGTTCTGCGGTGCTGGGAGAGAGTGTGCCGTGAATGAGAAAGGAGAGCCCAGCTGTCTGTGCATTGAGGTAAGGCCTCTTTTCAGAGAAACTCATAAAAACCTTCTGTAATAAATATGTAGGCTTTTGACTAGTGAACCTCCTTGACTTTTATTCCCTTGGATGACTGATTGAGGAATTTTAAACATTTTGGAGAGATTGCAGTCAATGCACTTACTAAAAAGCAATTTCTAGCAGATGAAATATAGAGGGTTTGCACTTACGTCACAGCTTGGTCAGTTACCCGGATTCGCAGCCATATTGGCGATACTTGGAAGTAATCAACAGCATGGATTGAAGAGTTAATATACTACTGAATATGTTGTTCTGCTAATGTATGCTGTCTAAACCATGGAAAAAATGTGTGGAAGCTGCTAAATCATATAGAGAAGGACTTAGTAAGCAGGAAAGGGTGCAATATTTTGACAAACTAAAGTTTATAGATGGTAAAGATACGTACAAGCAGTATTAGTTAGGATATTAGCCTAATATTTCACCTACCTGACTGGAAATAATAAGAACAAACATGAATGTTGTCAAGATTCTTGTTCTGGAAATCCTGGTTCAGTTTGGCCAACCACAAACACCTTTTGTTCCTCAGACAGTTTTTTGCACTCTTCTCCTTGATTTGTTATAACTCTTGTCAGTCTATAGTACTCCAAATGTCCTATAAAGTGACAATAATTGACCATTTTCAGCAGCAATAATCGTGAGTTCTGTTTGGTTCAGTGGCATTGTTTATGTTCAGTGCTGCCAATATGGCCAATCGATGATAGAAATTTGCATGACTTTTAGTATGTTCTGTGACGTGACTATTCAAGGGTTTTAAAATTCTCTGATATTTTTGAACACTAAAAACCCTTGTGAAAAGAATGAAAATAGATGATTGAAACAGTGATTTAAAATATAAAGTAAAACTTTCCCTTTCCTGGTGTTTTTCTACCATCTTTTTTAAATTGGTCTGGGTTGCTGATGCTTTGTTGTTAGACTTTAAGTCAGAATTGTTCTGAACAATATCCTAACAATTTGTCAAACACATTAATACAATAGCAGTAGTGTGGGATTGGGGTCACGTGTGATGTATATACTCAGCTCAGCAGATTATACAGCAAAAATATTCAGAATAAAACACAGAGACATTCACCCTATTGTCCCGCCACCAGCCGGGATCCACGCTTTCATTTTATTACAGGCTTAATGTCAGCTTCAAACCAGAGGCGTGAGGGGAAATTAAATTCCTGCCACAGTGTAACCATTCTTTATATACATTTGTTCTTGCTTGCAAGGTTCAGATTTTGACGTGGCAGTTAATAGTTTAACGGTGGTAGTTAATAGGTAATAGAATAAAGTGTTGTGTTGTTAACAGTATATTGTGTTCTCCTGCAGCAATGCAAGCCTCATAAGCGCTCAGTGTGTGGCAGTAATGGAAAAACATACCGCAACCACTGCGAGCTGCACCGTGATGCCTGCCTAACTGGACTCAAGATCCAAGTAGTCCATGACGGACACTGCAAAGGTGTGTGGAGACTAAGCGTATGTTCACACTTGTCATGTTTGGTTCCATTAAAACAAACTCTGGTGTGATTGCTCTGTTAGTGCGGTTCATTTGAGTAAGTGTGAATGCTGCCATCTGAACCCTGGTGTGCACCAAACAAGCGGACCGAGACCACTAAAAAGATGGGTTTCGGTCCGCTTCCAAATGAACTCTGGTGTGGTTCGAATTAAAATATGAACGCAACACGGACCAAATACTTAGAATGAAACAAAAACAGAAAGTAATGACAAGAACAAGCGGTGTATCCAAAACAAAATGAGCAGAGGGCAAAAGTGGAGCAACGAGGAGGTAAAGTGCCTTTTATGAGCTCTTTGTGATGAAAATAAAATCATATAGCCTACATGCAAGTATGAGTGTGCTTAGTCTAACAGACGGCATTTGGTGTAGTCGACTTAAAGTGGCGCAGTGGCGCTTTAAGTGGAACACATCTTTTAATTTTGTTTGAAGTGTTCCGTCAAGAAATATACATCATTCTGTCCGACCAATCAGGTTGTGAACAGATGACTATGCCTTTAGGTTCGGTATCTTTAGGTTCACTGTCAAAAATACCAATGTGAACGCTAAGCGGATCAGGACCAAATGTAACATTTTTCTTTTTGTTCTGTACCAAATGAACCAAACAAACTAAACTACAAGTGTGAACACACCCTGACATGCAGAAATGTTGACATTTGTGACAGAAAAAATGCATCAAAAATGTTTTAAATGGAGTTTGGATGGCAGTTTGGTGGCTGTCTGTGGTATAACACCCTAAATAAAATCTTACAGGAACCTTAGTTTTTTTTTTATGTCAACGTCAAATTTGGAACATAACTTATTTAGACATTAATTTAATTCCATAGTGATTTTAGAGTAAAGGATGTAAAAAATGTATTTTATTTAAAAAAAAAAAAACAATATTACAGTGCATTTTCTTGACAGTAAATTTAAGCTTGTACAACTTTTTAATATTTTTATATCAATTTTCAATTGATTGTTCTGGGGAGACACTGCAGGTGAATAGGGTAAAAAATTAACTAATAGTTATCACCTTGCTTACCCAGTTGATTGATTACATTGATAATTGCAAACATTTTTTGTATTAGAGGTTTTCTAAAATGTTAGGTTTAAATATTCAAATGAACCAAAACAGAAATCACTACATTTTTAAAAATTTTGGGGGAAATAAAATGTATAAAATCAAGCAAATCATATATGAACAAATCCCTCTGTAAAAACCTTCAGGATATAGACTGGAATAAAAATGTAAAGTTTGGTGTGTGCAAGTGCTACTGAAGTGGAGATTTATGGCTCTGTGTAATTGAAATCTGTTGACACAAATAGATAAAGTGCTACAAAAGAAACACTTAACAGTGTTTTTTGGATGTTTTATTTCCACTAGCCTGAAAAAAACACTTTATGAAAACCAAAAAAGCCCAAAATCTCAAACTTGAAAGGTGCATGGAAAAACAGCGTTTTGTCCGGCAGTGTCTCCCTGTAAAAAGAGTCCTGTATTCAAAAGCATTCATGAATTATAACAATTTAAGTTTGGATAGCATGCTTTCACGTCTGTGTTCAAAAATGGGAGGTGACACCTAATAGGTTAAAATTAAAAAATTAAAGCATGTTTTAAAATATAATTTCTTTCTGTGATGCAATGCTGACATTTTCAGCAGCCACTTCTCCTGTCCTCAGTGTCTCATGTTCCTTCTGAAATCATTCTAATAGAGAATAAGCTTCATCAAGATAAAAAGATCAAAGAAAGGAACATAATGTATTCATTCATGTAGACATATCCACCTGCTAAGATCCATTAGGAGCAGTTTATCTGACTGGAACAGTCTAGTTCTTAGTATTTTACTCACCGGTCGACCTCTTAGACTTATTACCATCTCAGCAGAGGGGGTCGGATCATTGGACATTGAACATAAAGTCAAATCCAGGTCTCATTCTGAAGTCATGTTATTCTGACCCTAGTATTCTGACATTATGAAATGTTTAAGGTGAGACTGTAATCTCTTATCTATATTTGATGCATATTACATGCAGGTTGTTCACCTCCACTCACGTTTATCTCATTTATATGTCTCTTACAGAGAAGAAGCAGGAGAAAGCCGCAGCCAGCCCAGGTGAGTTGTAATATGACCGTTGGCTCTGAGCCAAGCTAGATGGCTCTCTGATGACTATATTTATCTGCACGCTCCACAGATTACCATTAATTACCAATTTATTATGAGCTTGTAGATACTGAGAGCAGTCTTAACCTCTCTGACACAGCTACAGTGCACTATTTAGATGTATAAAATGCATTTAACCTCTTGGGACCCAGTTTTGCCATTTAGTTTTTGCTCGTTTTTATGTTGTTTTAGTGTTTGGAGCATGAGTTTATTGTATGTGCCTGAAAATGAAGATGCAATTAATTTTCCAACCAATTTGAGCTAATTTTCCTCTCTAACATGCTCTTTCTAACAATAATGGATGAAATATTACAATAAAAGTTTATTACAGATCTTTCTCTGTTAAAAATGAATTAACTCAAAAATCAGACATTTATCAAATCGGACATGATATCATGCATTTTTTAAAACTAAGGATAGGAAGGTGTCATTGCGAAAAATTTCTAAAAAGTCCTCTTCAAGACCAGTGGATCTCATTAATCAAATGTTCCCTGTCAAGGACAAGTTGTTGGATCCCAAAGAGAATCAGGCTGCATTCATTAAATCAGAAACACCCATTAGCATGAGTGATATGTGTTGCCTCGTGTCTCTATCCTTCTTTCTAACTGTCATCCTCTTGTCTGGTGGTCTGTGCGTGTGATGTCTGAAGTTGTGTGTTATGTTGCTGACCGTAATGAGCTGCGCCGACGTGTGATCGACTGGCTGCAGACAGAGGTTGTTCCAGATGGCTGGTTCGCCAAGGGCTCCAACTTCACTGATATCCTCCTCAAGTACTTCAAGGTGTGTGCAGACAGTCATTTATAATATTAAACCACCAAGAATTTGTATAGTTTAGTATATTAAGGCACAACACTACAGGCAAAAACATTGTTCATTGATGCACTGGTCAGTTTTGAGATTTTGGGCTATTTGTTGTTTTATAACATGTTGTTCTGTGTTGCCAAGTCTGTGGTTTTCCCACAGAATTGAGCTCATTTAACACTGTTGCCTCAGGTAGTTTTTTAAGTTTGTGGGTTAAAGCAACCCCAATAACGTGATATTTAGGCCCTAGAACGGTGAATTTTACCAGAGGAACCACACCTAAAAACGTGTATTTTTTCAGGTTTCGTTGTAAAACTCTGGCAACCCTGGTGTTGTTTAAGAGTTAAACATGAGAAAACATGCAAAATACATGTTTAAGTGTATATTATATTTACTTATTTGTATAAATATGATACACTGAGCCAGAAATTTTCACTTCAGTAGCATTTGCACCAGACCTTATTTCCGGTTTATTTATATTCTAAAGGCTTTTACTGAGGGATTTGTTCATGTATCATTCACCTGATGTTAATATTTTAATATTCAAAAGCATGGTGCAAATGTATTTATTTTCGCTTCATCAAGGCTTTATCAAGCATTCAGATTTTTGTTCTTGAGCTTTATGCAAATTAGTGCATATTTAATTAAATAATGTTTCATTTGCATATTTATACGATTTTATTACAAAAAAGTTTTCGATTCTTAAATTAATTAGTCATCTAAGGAAGTATGGTGGTGTGTATTCATTTTTTTACCCTATTCTACCTTATTCACCTGGGTGTCTTGGCTTAAAAGGGTATTAACCTTGGGTATTAAGACCTGTATGGCTTAATATATCAAAAACGACGTCTCTTACTGAAATATGTATTTACGTTATTTAAAAAATCCACATCATTTTATGCATATTTTGGACTATGGGGGCTTCATTATTTTGATTACATCAAATGGTTGCACTCTGTGAGCTACTGGCGCTACCTCTTGCTATTTTTACCGCAGCACAATTTGGAAAGTTAAATACTGATACAATGACCACAGCTACTAAAAAAGCACACAGGTGGTGATGGATATAAGTGTAGGTTTAATCCAAATGCCATACCATCAGTTTTTCCCTAGAAGGAGTTTAAACGCCCCGTATATCGAGTGAAATCCACGCTGAGAAAAGTCTTGAAAAGCGTCGGTTTGTTTACATCCTGCCAGGATGGCATCTAGCATTTTTAGTCTCTGGTGTTTGTAAGCTCTTTCTGTAGCTGTGGTCTACTTCTGTGGCATCATATCAGGATTTTATTTTCCGAGTTGTAACACCAATAGCACCGAGTGCAACCATTTGATGTCATCAAAATAATGACTCCCCCAAAGTCCAAAATATGTATAAAAACGATTTTTTAAATAACGTAAATCATGGGTTTTCTACTACATATTTCAGTAAGAGACATCATTTGTTATATTGAGCCATACAAGTCTTTAAACCCAGGGTTCCGTTTAACATTTAAAAAATGTTCTTAAAATGGCTTTTGCATAATTACTACCATCATAATCGAGGCAGAACATGATACGTGACCATTTTGGTTTCCAAATGTCTATAAATGTACAAACACAAATGTTTGATGTCTAACTGAAGTGTGTTGAGTGTATTTCAGTGAAAGGAATGACATTTTTTTGCGAGATAAAAGCATTCATTTGGTTTGGTCCCTTTGTCGTCAGAGCTTTGTGTATAATACCCTCCACCAGGCAATCTCTGCGCCCTCCTGCAGCTCTTCAAATTGCCTTCAGGACGTGCCGCATCATTTTTCTGACTTCTGTTTGTATAGCAGTCGTGCAAGCACTCATGCTTTTTCGATGAATCAGTCTGTTTCAATATTAGCTAACCTTTGCACTCAGACAGCTGATGAACAAGCCTGTACAGCTGTCAGCACAATCCATATATCTGCCTGAACACTATCACCAAACCAATAATCAATATGCTAGTCAGACCACTTTTATCTGTTAGACATCTTTATCTAAAATAATTAAAGGGACAGTTCACCCCAGAATACTTTCTTCATTATATACTGATTCATTCTAATCATGTATGACTTAAAAGATATCCATGCAGTAAAAGTCACTGAGGTTAAATGTTGATTTGGACCCCACTGACTTTTATTGTATGGACAAAAACAGCTGAAATGTTACACAAAAATGTTCTTTTGTCTTCCACATTTTCAGGTTTGGAACAATAAAAGATGTCAGAATTGAATTTTTAGATGAACTGTTTTTCCAACTGGTGGAAGGGAACAAAGCCTGGTAGTTTGACTCAATCATGAACATGTCCTTTACCTTTTGTTTATTGGTGAACATGTCAAAATCAGCTGTACCAGGCAGAGTACAGTCGCCTGACAAACGGCTGAGATAAGATTAACCCGAGAGCATGATGTGTAAGTTTCTGATGTATGATGACTGGTCTATGTGTCTTCATACAGTGGGGAAAATAATTATTTGACCCTCTGCTGATTTTGTAAGTTTGCCCACTTACAAAGAAATGGTCTGTTTGTAATTGTAATGGTAGGTTTATTTTAACAGGGAGAGACAGCATAGCAACAAAAAACAGAAAAACACATTTAAAAAATTGTATGAATTAATTTGCATTTTAATGAGTGAAATAAGTATTTGGGAGTGCTCCTAATCTCAGTTTGTTACGTATAAAAGACACCTGTCCACAGAATCAATCAATCAATCAATCAGATTCCAAACTCTCCACCATGACCAAGACCAAAGAGCTGTCCAAGGATGTCAGGGACAAGATTGTAGACCTACACAAGGCTGGGATGGGCTGCAAGACCATTGCCAAGCAGCTTGGTGAGAAGGTGACGACAACAGTTGGTGCGATTATTTGCAAATGAAAGAAACACAAAATAACTGTCAATCTCCCTCGGTCTGGGGCTCCATGCAAGATCTCACCTCGTGGAGTTTCAATGATCATGAGAACGGTGAGGAATCAGCCCAGAACTACACGGGATGATCTTGTCAATGATAAGGCAGCTGGGACCATAGTCACCAAGAAAACAATTGGTAACACACTACGCCGTGAAGGCCTGAAATCCTGCAGCACCAGGTGCAAGGTCCCCCTGCTCAAGAAAGCACATGTACAGGCCTATCTGAAGTTTGCCAATGAACATCTGAATGATTCAAAAGAGAACTGGGTGAAAGTGTTGTGGTCAGATGAGACCAAAATCGAGCTCTTTGGCATCAACTCAACTCGCCGTGTTTGGAGGAGGACGAATGCTGCCTATGACCCCAAGAACACCATCCCCACCGTCAAACATGGAGGTGGAAACATTATGCTTTGGGGGTGATTTTCTGCTAAGGGCACAGGACAACTGCACCGCATCAAAGGGATGATGGACTGGGCCATGTACCGTCAAATCTTGGGTGAGAACCTCCTTCTCTTGGTCATGGATGGGTATTCCAGCATGACAATGTTTCAAAACACACGGCCAAGGCAACAAAGGAGTGGCTCAAGAAGCACATGAAGGTCCTGGAGTGGCCTTGCCAGTCTCTAGACCTTAATCCCATAGACAATCTGTGGAGGGAGCTGAAGGTTTAAGTTTCCAAACGTCAGCCTCAAAATCTTAATGACTTGGAGAGGATCTTCAAAGAGGAGTGGGACAAAATCCCTCCTGAGATGTGTGCAAACCTTTTGGCCAACTACAAGAAACATCTGACCTCTGTGATTGCCAACAAGGGGTTTGCCACTAAGTACTTAGTCATGTTTTGCGAAGGGGTCAAATACTTGTTTCACTCATTAAAATGTAAATCAATTTATAATTTTTTTGAAATGCATTTTTCTAGATTTTTTTTGTTGTTATTCTGTCTCGCAGTTCAAATAAACCTACCATTAAAATTGTAGACTGATCATTTCTTTCTCAGTGGGCAAATGTACAAAATCAGTAGGGGATCAGGATTTATTAACCCCTCGGATGGATGGATCCACTTCCATGCATTTTGCTTCAAAATCTCAACAGCCATTCACTGCCATTATAAAGCTTCCCCAAATATGACAACTTCTTGTTCTGAGAACCCTGGAAATATGAAGAGTCCATATATTGTAGGACACAATCTGGATTCTTCTCTCATCTAGACCTGCTGCCCTACACACATTAGCAGATGACTTAGTAGATAGCTGACATCAGTTATTAGACTATCTCTTCAGAGCAAACTGCATAGAGAGCAGATGACTCCAGTGACTCCAGAGTGTGGCCTGCTGCGTCTCACAATCCCAATTCCATTTCCTGTTCCTCTCTTCAAATAACATACAACCGATAACCCTACTGAAACTGAGTGTGCAATTCATTTTTTATGTCTCTTGTAGAATTATGATAATGGAGACTCTCAGCTGGACTCTGCAGAGCTGCTAAAGTTCATTCAGCACAACGAAACAGCTGTTCAGATGAGCTCTTACGCTGAAGAGGAGAACAACCGCCTGCTCAGGTTGAAACATATTACAGTTAATCACAAAAATATTAAGCAGCACCACTGTTTTTAACATTGATGATAATAATAAATGAAATAAACAATATTACTGTTTTTAGTCATACCTTTTACTATATTTTTGATTGTGTAAATGCAGCTTTGGTAAGCATAAGAGATGGTACCAATTCTTTTGAACGATAGTTCACAAAATGCAGTCTGTTGTGAAATGCTGGCTTCCAAGAATTCAAAATACTATCTTTTCTAAATAAGGGTCGAATTTACATTTCTGAGTAAACAATCCCTTTAACCACTAGCCTACAGTACACTGTAGTTATACTTATCATAATTATCTCTGTCACACTGGACTTCTTCCTGTTTCTCTCACCGTAGAGGTTATGTGAGTTTGTCCATCTGTATGTTAGGATGAGCCAGAGGGGAAAAAAAACTCTACAAACACAGATAACACCAAGCAAACATTTCACTCCACAGCTGGGCAATACTGCATATCCGGTTTGCTAGATAGTGCATTGAAAACACAAATAAGACTTGTATTTTCAACTCATGATCACATCTGGATGAAAAAATTTTGTCCTGAAAGGAATGTTCAAATGATCGCTATATGTGTCTCACAGGAGCCTTTGTGTGGACGCTCTTATTGAGCTCTCAGATGAGAACGCAGACTGGAAACTGAGCTTTGATGAGTTTCTCAACTGCTTGAAACCTGGCTTCAACCCTCCTGAGAAGAGTAAGTCTCTGTCTGTCTTGCTTTTGTCTAAACTAGTCGTGTGGTTGAGTCAACGAGCAAAAGTCAGAAATGTTGTATCCAGAAACTCTGAACAGCACAAAAACACATGACAGCTAAAATTCAAACCACACATGTAAACAAATGATTCCATTACTTGCATAATGACAATGTGGATAGTTAAGATTTGTGAGCAGTGTGAACAAAGCCATGGTGTTTTTTTACACTAATGGAGAAGTTGTAATTCCTTCTGAGTTGGAAGTTTAGCTTCCATGTTGAAGATCCTTCATATATGCAAAGTTACATTCCAGAGCTTTCCCAGAATTGTAGTTCGTTGAGGCAGAGAGGGAGCGAATACGGGGCTTTCCGATCTTCCACAGAATGTTCCTCAGGCTCCACATGCAGAACTAGGTGAAAGTTTAGTGGGAGGAGCTACTTTCTCTGGCATCATGTGAAGCAACTTTTACACATTCAAACTCAGAACCAGTGCTGTTGCTGTTGACTCAAGCTAAGACTAATAGAAATGTTTTTGGTATAAAGTGTCACCAAAATTGGCAACTAACTAAAGGAAGTTGAAGTTGAAAGACTCAAATTACTAAAAATAAAATACACTTCCAGTCAAAAGTTTTTGAACAGTAAGATATTCAATGATTTTTAAAGAAGTCTCTTCTGCCCACCAAGCCTGCATTTATTAGATCTAAAGTACAGCAAACACAGTAAATAATTGATACCTGTGATTTCAAAGTTAAATTTTTAGCATCATTACTCCAGTCTTCAGTGTCACATGATCCTTTAGAAATCATGATGTGCTGCAACATTTTTTTTATTATTATTATCAATATTTAAAACAGTTGAGTACATTTTTTTCAGGATTCTTTGATGAATAGATAGATCCAAAGATCAGCATTTATCTGAAATAAAAAGCTTTTGTAACATTACACTATATACCATTCAAAAGCTTGCTGTATGCATTATAAAAATTAATACTTTTATTTAGCAATTTAAATTGATCAAAAGTGAAGATAAAGACATTTATAGTGTTACAAAGGATTTCTTTTTCAGATGAATGCTGTTCTTCTGAACTTCATCAAAAAAACCTGAAAAAATTCTACTCAGCTGTTTTGAACATAATAATAATAAATGTTTTTTGAGCAGCAAATCAGAATATTAGAATGATTTTTGAAGGATCATGTGACTGGGGTAATGATGCTAAAAATTCAGCTTTGAAATCACAGGAATAAATTACATTTTAAAATATATTCAAATAGAAAGCAGTTATTTTAAATAGTAAAAATATTTCAACATTTTACTGTTTTCGCTGAGCAGAAAAAACATGAAAAAATCCTACTGTTCAAAAACTTTTGACTGGTAGTGTATATAAATAAATTAAACTTAAATAGAGATTAAATAACAAAAATGGCAAAACCATGTTACAAAACTACTAAAACTTAAACTGAAATAAAGTAAAAATTAAAAATATAAAAGCAAAAAGATAATTTAGACTATGAATAAATACTATATGCGTTTTAATGCGTTACTTACACACTATTGTGCTGTTTAAATACTGTGCAGTTGCTTTGACACAATCTGTATTGTTAAAAGCGCTATATAAATAAAGGTGACTTGACTTGACTTGACTATTAAGCAATAAGGTACGAGAGGCCGTGCTGTATCGGGATTTATTCACGATACAGCACGGCCTCAAGTACCTTATTGCTTTTATAAAATGGTTACCACACAATAAAAATATTAATATCAAAAATATATATTCATTTATATATATTAGGTTGTACGTTTTCATAAAGTAAATCATTAACTGCCTTCCGCTGTAAAAAGTAGTCCCTAACTGCTAAAGCTTTGTTTACGTTGCTAAGGGTGGTTGCTAAGGAGGTTCAATGTTACACAGAACGTTGAGTGAAGCGGTCGTAGCCGTGCCGTATCGTGAATAAAACACAGCTGCTGACCAATCAGAATTGAGGAATGGAAATAACCGTTTTATAATACTATATAAGCAATACTTAAAGAACACAGCTCAGAATAAAGGAAAATAATAGAGAATAAAAAGGACACACTAGAGAAGAATATAAAGATCTGGAGAAGAATATATGACATTTATAAATTCTGTTGACAGTAAACTATAGCATTCATAGAAGCAATGTTGTATTATATTTAGATCAGAATCAAAAGCAGATGTCCTACACATCTCAGTCACATTTCTCTTATTTACTCTAGTTTCCCCTGGAAGGCTGGAGCAGCATAGTCATTCCACAGTAATTTCCTGTTTAGTATTTGGGAATCTAGGACACAGGCATACAGTACTTAGTTGTTGCCACAGCCATGCAATGCAGTGCATGGTTAGACAACTTTTGCTGATTGCAACTTAGGTTATAGGGAATAAAGTAATTTTGATAACTTATTTTGAAAAGTATTTTGGTAACCTGGTTATGGTTTGTGCTTTTACAGAGTGTGCTCTGGAAGATGAGACCTATGAGGACGGCGCAGAGACACAGGTGGAGTGCAACCGTTGTGTCTGCGCATGTGGAAACTGGGTCTGCACTGCCATGATTTGTGATGGTGAGTTTAAATCACCAAATTCATGATAGAAAAGGAGAAAGCAGGGTAAGCTTTGCCAGTTTGCTGTCTAGTCAAGTCCGAAGAAGACTCTGAGATCTAATTATATCTCAGGATGTCAAGATAGTATATTTTGAGAGGTTCTAAGAAAGCTTTTTAAAGGGCTGGCACATCTTACCCCACTTTCCCCCCGCATGAGTTGTACTAATTCAGTTTTATGATCAAATAATGAGACTGACTCGCTCCACAGAGAAAACCCCACTTATTGACACTGATGGGGATCAGGAGATGACCGAAGAGGAATGGACCCGCCGTGTGGCTGAACTCAACAAGCATCAGGTCAGCTGACTGACTACATTTGCAGCATTGATATCATTCATTTATTATGAATTTAAAAAATGGCCCATTAAAAAACATCATTTAGAATTAATGGGCCATTTTCTGTCCTGTTTTTAACCCACTCATCAGAACGCTCTGTTTGAATAGGTATGGTGGATTGTAGACTCTGAAGTAAACACCCACTGCTGTGATTGGCTAACAGTTGTGTATGTTTGACAGCCTACATTCCTCATAGATGGATGCTGCTGTAATTTATGTTAATGAGTCACAACACCTAAAAACACATTTTTTGAGATGTTAACAGATATATACATGTTGTACACTGCTTAAAACAGTAATAGCTGTCACGAAATGAACTGGTTCTAAAAGTTATGTTTGAGGCTGTGACGTAGACCGTTTTTTTAGCGCACATTGGCTGCGTGGCTTCTATAGTACCGATCTACGTCATTGATTTGACGCCCCCTTTTAAGTAAGGGATAATGTACAGGCAGCCGGTAGTTATCGCAGAAATAAGCCCCGACAGTGTGATCAGGACCCGACGCGAAGCGGAGGGTCTTGTATCACACTGAAGGGGCTTATTTCTGCGATAACTACCGGCTGCCTGTACATTATCCCGCTTATTACACGGCTACTTGCCACATAAGGAAAAAAAAACTGGACATGAATATGAATTTGAAACCTTTTATTGGCATATTTGTTTTAAATTAACATTTTTATCCTTCCGCGAAACGATATAGTACCACGTGACTAACATTCAAACTATGTACGCTAGTAAGACAATTTAAATAGATTAATGTCGAAATTTTCCATTGTTAATTGTGGTTGTCCAGTGTTTGTCACAAGATGGCGCCAAACGGTAATCTTTGTTGGCACGGAGGGATTTTAAACATACAAGTAGTACCGGCTATGCGTTATTACTTTGGAGCGGTGATTATTTGAAAAGAAGGAACCTGCAAATGTCTCAACTGACCAATCAGAATCAAGCATTCCAAAGAGCCGTGTAATAAGCATTATTAATGAGCAGTGTAACATTATACATGACAAAGGACTCGTCTAATCCAATCGCTGCACCGTGCTTTGCTTAAGCTTTTGCAGTATTTATGCATTGGACAGTAGCACTTGTGTCACTAGTTTACGTTAGCTAGCTTGCTGTTTCAGAGTCATGGTTCATGTTTGTGCCTTTCTTCACTGTGACAAAACAAAAGAGTTGTTTTCGCTTCACCGCGACACGACCAGAGCTACAGTTTGGCTGAAAGCTGCTGGTTTAAAGAGTCCTACGAAAACACAGAGCAAATTTGTCTGTAAGAAACATTTCACACTGGACAGTTTTTGGAATTGGAGACTCGTAAAAATAGGGTATTTCCACTTTATTTTTTAAACATATCGACTTTATTCTCGTAGTATTTCGGCTTTATTCTTGTAATATTTCCATTAATATTTACATAATTTGGACCTTATTCTCAAAATATTACAACTTTAATCTCGTAATCTTAGTTATTTTTTACATTCCACTAAAACGCCTTCATAAGGCAAAACGTGACGATGACAAAATTTGAAGAAAAAAAATTCCCTTAATTCACAAAAACGTTTTTGCACTCGCTAGAGCTAGTTTTTGACTGCGAAAAAGGGTTAATGCAAATAATGTGAAATGGAAAGCCTTTTTCACACCAAAAATTGTGCTGTGGGACAGGATAACTTGACTAACCAGCGGACCGATCTCATTGCACAGCATCTGAAATGTTATTGTGGTCATTCTGAAATGCCTGAGGAAAGTCTGTGGTCAAAGTATTTCTCTATAATTGCTTCCCAGAACTGTCTTACAAAACTACAGCTGGCATCCGCCTCCGAAAGCAGTGACCACATTTATTGTGTTTCATCTGCTCGATCTGAGGCACAAGTGATTTATTATATACTGTATGGAAATTATTATATTCAGTGGCTTCTCCGATTTTTCTTAGTGATATTTAGTGCCAGTTTATCAGGAAGTGACAAACTTTTGTTGAACAAAGATTTTGTTCTCTTTGACTCAGATGGAAACGGTGCTTATTTGCAAATGTTATATGAGATATTCCAGGTTTTGCAACTTTGGGTGGAAAAAGTTAGACATGATGTTTAACAAGCATACAGCAAATGTGTTTGTACTTAGTGTTTATCACTTTACAATAAACTATGCAGGCACACTGACACTAAATCCCTCAGTAAAGGCAGGAGCTTGCTGATTTAAGGAGAACTTTATGCTCACGCAATACTCCATACACTCATAAAATAAGTAAATAAAGTAACATAACCACAGCATAAGGTGATTTGCATAGTAAGTGGTGTTTTGGTGTGTGGATATCATTGACACAAAAATCCAGAACTAGCTAGTTCAAGTCAAGACATGTATCTTTGAGCCTTAGGCAGGATTTAGTTTGACATTTCAACTAATACACTTTTTAGAGGGCTGTAAACTGCAGGTGGTGACCTTCCTCATGGGCTGTTACATGTCATTTACTAACTGCTTTTTGATTTTCTGAGAGAAATATAGGCTGTCGCTGTCAATTTGTTAGCCTGGGGCAGAGCCAACAACTTGGACTGACTTATAACTTTTTTCTCTCCGTCAGGAGACTGTGGAGAAGATGAAGACCAGCACAAAGGAGGTCTAAAACAGGACAGAGACACAAGGAGGGAGATGACGTGGATGAATTCCTCTCCTACTGATCACAATCAGGATTCCTGACATTATGTACTGTTATTGGAAGAATCACACCATTTTTTATAGATAGGTTATTACTTTTATTGCTATCCATATCTATTCTCTGGTTATTGTATTTTGTGTTACGGTTTACTTTTCTACGTAGCTTTTCACCATTTTGTATGTCCATTTGTGTCTTCAAGTGCTGTCAATTGTTTGATTGTGTCACTCCAAACAGGCCTCAGCACTTTGTAATAGGGGCCCTTGTTTTATTCACTATTGTTTGATTTGATGTATTATTCTTTATACCATTTATTTGTTTGTCTATCTACAGTTATATGTGGAAATATGTATTTTTTTTTGATTGAGACAATGGCAATAGAAGAAGAAAAAGGAATTGGAAGGGGTTCGAGAGTGATGCTGAGAGAGCAAACCAACATGGGTTCATCCATCAAGCTTCAAAACGAGAGTCAGATGAAACATCTACACACTAGAAATGCAAACTGAATGAAGCTTATCATGGCGGCTCTCTCTTTCACTCTCATCTTGAAGGCAGTCATAGTCTTGAGACCTTTCGTAAAGGTGCTAATGTTAGTATTCCTCTGTTTGCTGCTTTGCTCTCTTGCTTTAGACGGTAGTTTACGCTCGGTAGAACGTGAAACACTAGAAGCAGAGACAGCGTGGCTCAGTGGAGAGAGTTTTAATATCATTATGGGAAAACGAACCCACCATGTTATTGTTACTCGACAAACATGCTTTATCTGCCATGAGCGACTTCGATTAGAGTAGATCACCTTGATTATTAGAAAACAGCTGCGCTTGAGCTTGTATTTATGTTAGTTGCTAGAGGCAGTTCATTTTGAAACTCTCACACTGTGCTCGGTCCCAGCAAAAATGAACTAAGAAGCCTGATTTATAAAAAAATAGAGCCAGGATGGGACTGAGTACAGATGGAGTGATCTGAAACCAAAGCCTGATGTTTAGGATGTTTAAATTGTTGTACGAAAACCTCCAGGTAAACCACTACTCTGGACCCAGCAACTACTTTATACCTGTTACGTAAAATATCTGTCAGAATTAGAGAAGGATTAGAGTCGCTATTGCCTCTGTAGTGTAGTTGCATTCTTACCCACCTAAGATAATTTGTGTGTACGTGTGTAAAATGCATTTGTGTGTTTGTGTGTGTGTTAGTTTGTTTAATTTCCACTAAATTCCACTAACAGTACGGATCCTTTGTGGTAATGAGTGCCTTATATATACAAACAGTGTGCCATGGATGAAGTGGCTTCTTCTGTAGGTATAAACCACCTAATATAGGACACAGTGCACATGAATTTTCCAGTATTATGGTAGACAACTAGCAATTGCCTTTAATATGTCTGTATGATTGTCTTATTCAATGGGGCAGAATTAAAACCTTTTATTGTAAAAAGCTCTTGCTCTGTTTTATTCATATTTCTGGTTAATATTTGAAATGTAATTTGTGCTAATAATAATGTAATAAAAATAAAGGGTATGGTCGTTTGATATCCTAAGACTCACAAACATTTATTATGATCCATTTTTATGTTTTATTTTTTAGATACTGTCCTACAAAACCAAAGTTTTCGTGGTGTTTTAATGTCTTTGTAATCCCTTAATCGTATCATAATTTATCATTTCTACTTCTGGAGTTTCTACACCAGTAATTAAATTAATCGACTGGTCAATAAATGGCCATTAAATCACTGAAGATTATATGCATCACTGTGAAGTTTAAGGCAGCAGTTACAAACTACAGTTTTCAATTTTAGTTTGTTGAATGTTTAGTAAGGGTCAAAAGGCCTGAAATGCGTGCCATTAGACAGTTCTAGTGTTATTTCACTATTATTTATATATTATGACAGTATTTATTAATAATTTTGAATTAGCCTCTGTTTTTATATTTCTCAGTATAATTAAATAATACATTTATACTTTGTTATATTTATTAGTTTTATTTTTAATTCAGTTTTATTTTCAGTCTCCCATAATTAGTTCTCATAATTTCCTTTTAATTTATGTAAGTTTTTATCTTTATATTTTATTTTATTGCAGCTTTATTTCAGCCGCAATTTTAATACACTACCAGTCGAACGTTTTTGATCAGTTTTTAATGTTTTTTAATGAATTCTTTAATATTAGCAGTAATATTGTGAAATATTTTTACTATTTATTTTTACTATATAACTGCTTTCTATTTTAATACTTTAAAATTTAATTTATTCCTGTGCTTAAAGCTAAATTTTCAGCATCAGTACTCCTGTCTTCAGTGTCACATGATCCTTCAGAAATCATTCTAATACGCTGATTTGTTGTTCAAGAAACATTTATTATTAAGATTATTATTATCAATATTTAAAAAGCACTTTTTTCAGGATTATTTGATGTACATAAAGATCTAAAGATCAGCATTTATCTGAAAAAAAAATGCTTTTGTAACATTACCATTCAAAAGCTTGGAGTCAGGATATTTTTTAAATATTTTTTAAAAGAAATTAATACTCATATTCAGCAAGGATGCTTTAACTTGATCAAAAGTGATGATAACGACATTTATAATATTATAAAATATTTCTATTTTAGATAAATGCTGTCCTTCTGAACTTTCTATTTATCAAAGAAACCAGAAAAAATCTACTTTTCAACATAATAATAATAATAATAATAATAATAATAATAATAATAATAATAATAATAATAATAATAATAAAAAGAGCAGCAAATCAGAATATTAGAATGATTTCTGAAGGATCATGTGACTGGAGTAATGATGCTATAGACCTTTTTCCTGAACACGGAAGTAAGTCCGACTCTTAACTGAAAGAATGCTTTGCATTTCCGGTCTGCATTGTTTCTAGTCACATTAGGGTATATTCCGAGCTAATAAAATGTTAAACCTATTCAAATGTTTTTAAAAAGCACATGGCTCCATAGCGCCATCACTTGGCAATGTCACAATGACCGTCATTTGTCAGTGCCTCACTTTAATGAGTGTGTAGATGACACGAACCAGCGGACGTTAGCTACATTAAAAACAGATGGACGCTATTTGAATGGGTTCCTATGGAAACCGGAACAGAAAAGCATTCAATCTGACGTTAGAATTCGTAATGGCGGCGCTCATCGTTTACTCAGGAAAAAGGTCTATAAAAAAAATCTAAAAATCTGCTAGAAATCTCAAATATATTTAAATAGAAAACAGTTATTTTAAATAGTATTTTTTTTTCAACGTTTTGGATCAAATAAATGCAGGCTTGGTGGGCAGAAAAGATTTTTTTTTTTTTTTAGAAAAAAAAAATCATACGTTCATCATACTTTTGACTGGCAGTGCATATTTAGCTATCAAACACTAGTTTCTGGGGAAAACCAATTACAAAACATGATTTGTTTGACAAATATCTGCCTTGTATTCTCCAAATTCATGAAAACTACCACCTGGAACTGTCCCTGTAGATAAAATAGATAATGGGTTAAGTAAAGGAACTCAATGACTTCTTGCATAATGAAATCTAAGCTGTGCTTGCATAAGCAGCAAAAGGACCCTAGAAACTAAAGAAAATAGACGTTTTCATGGACTTTAAAGAAAGCAGACTGGAGATGTCGTTCTTGAAGAGAAGAAAGTAAAGTTTGTTCGCGTTATTTATAGTAGTAAACATGTTAGGCAATTTAGATTTCGGTGTTTTTCCCTCGCTGGTTCTAGTAAAGGGTTAATTCAGTCAGGCGGAGCCAAACTCTAGCTGAGCCCCGAAACATGAATGTTAAATAGTGAACGCTTGATGGACCGTCTTTGATAATGACTAATGTGTGAATGCTGCCATTAGGTCGAATTATTTAGGTTACACATGGAAGTTCGGGACGCTCGGCGTTGGAAGTAAACTCAGTCGAAGTGTTGGGAAACAGCTTGAACCAGAAGAGGGTCTCTTACATTATCCGCTATTAAAATGGAGGTTTTTGAAGGAGCCAGCAGCAGCAGCAGCAGCGAGGGTGTTTTAGACTTGTCCCGTTTGAATCTCAACAATAACAGTTTGGACACGCTCAGCGATAAACGTCGGAAAGACACGAAGCAACTTTACCTGTGTTACAACCGAATGACGGTTCTGCCCGAGTCCATCTCTTTATTCTCTAACCTGGAGTTTCTCGACATCAGTAACAACACGCTGTCGGCCATCTGCGAGGACATTACCCGACTGACCAAACTCAAGACCCTCATAGCCAAGAATAATCGTTTAAATGAGTTTTCTCTGCCTAAAGACTTTGGCTCTCTCCAGCTGGAAGTGTTGAATTTTAGCGGAAACAGGTTTGAGGAGATGCCGAGCCAGTGTCTGCAGCTGCTGCGACTACAGTCTCTGTCGCTGGGAGGAAACAGATTGAAGAGCATCCCAGCGGAGATTGAGAGTCTCGCCAGGTAATACGCGAACATCTGTACGCACCTTGACTGTCTCAAAACATTACGAGCAGCCTAGGTAGGGATCTCATGTCGAGGCAACTACTTTTTGGAGAACTGCCATATTACACTTTGCACTTGTCACGTTTGCTCAGTGTTATTAAAGTCTAAGATTAAATAGCTTAACTTTCTGGGTCATTCCCGTTAGTTCAGTGTCACTATATGTCCTAGTTTGTTGGATAAAATAGAAAACTTAGTGTTTTACAAATACACAAATTACTTGATAATATTAATTTAAAATATATATTTTTTTATTTGTGTAATTTAGCCTACCTGAGTGCCAACATACATGTAATGAGGTCACAGTCATGCCCCAGGAAGTGACATCACTTTAGGTGGGAAAGACAGTAAATATCAATACGTGTAAAAATTTTTTTAAAAATGTGCTATAAGGATTAAAATGGTTATTTGATTCAGTACATAAAGTCAAATCCTTGTGGCGTTAGTTGTTATATTTAACAGTGGTGTTTACGCATAATGTTAGTAATAGTAATGTTAGATTGATGGCTAAATTGGACTGAAAATCCGAAGGGTTGCCAGGTTTTCGCATCAAAACCTGCCCAATTGCTACTCACAACTAACCCATTCCAGGAGCTAAATATCACGTTATTGTGGTCGCTTTAACCCGCAGACATGAAAAAAGCCTGCAGCAACAGTGTTAACGTATCCCAATTCTGCTGGAAAACCGCAGACTTGGCAACACTGGTGGATTGGAAGAAATGGTGCAGTATGATAAATTGGAAAAAATTGACCATGCAAACACTTGAATCCGACTTTTTAAAAAATCTGATTAAAAATACCTTGTGCGCATGTGCAACACCATATTCACATAATAGTAAATGTTACTAAATATTTGTTAAAAAATCTTTTCTGACATACATGTCAGCTTTCTTTTTAGATATGTCATCAAAGCAAAAGTGACAATTATCACAGTGGCGCTACATTTATGAAGATTTGTTCATAAATGCATGTAAGACATATGTACAATCCGAAAATCCGATTGGATTAATTTGGATTAATGAAATAGACTGAAGGTAAACATACCTAATGTGCATTTTTGCAGCAACACCCTCACTGATCATATTATTTTATTATTACTCTTTATTTCTGTCCTGTTGTCTGTGTCTGAGACACTTATAATTTAAGTGTCTGAATTAACCAGAGCATATATCTAAAGTTACAGAGTTCAAAACCTGGACCACAAAACCAGTCTTAAGTAGCATGGGTATATTTGTAGCATAAGCCAAAAATACATTGCATGGGTCAAAATGACAGATTAATCATTAAAATCATTAAGATGTTAATTAAAGATCATGTTCCATTAAGTTATTTTGTCGATTTCCTACTGTAAATATATCAAAACTTAATTTTTGATTAGTGATGTGCATTGCTAAGAACTTCAGTTGGACAACTTTAAAGGCGATTTTCTCAATATTTTCCATTTACATTCCAGATGTTCAAATAGTTGTATCTCTACCAAATATTGTCCTATCCTAACAAACCATACATCAATGGAAAGCTTGTATCACTTTCAAAAATTGACCCTTATGACTGGTTTTGTGCTCCATGGTCACAAATGGCCCAGCTGATGTGTAGGTTTACTGATTATAGGTGTTTTAAGGTTAAAGCTGTAGATTACTGGTTATTTGTAGAAAGATGAGGAGCAAATGTGTTGTTTGAAAGCAGCGGTTTTGACTGAGTCCTGATGTCAAAACAGCTGATTTCACAACAGCAGGGATTTTAAGAGGTACTGTAGAGGTATGTGAAGCCGGATATGAAGTCTGCATAAGTTACACAACTTGTCCAAAAGTATGACTGGTAATAAATCTTCTGAAATAATATGACCTGTGATCAGTCACTGATAATTTTACTTTCATATTAAAGCAGAAAAAGGACTCATCTTTCATCTTTAATTTATTAGGGACTCTAATATTCCATTCTGGATGTCTGTTCCATACTAATACATATGCTTTCTATACTGCACCACAGAAATACCAGAAAATAGAACAGTGGAGAAATGTGAAATTAGACCTGACACAATTCATCAGTTAATAACTGGGAATGTAACATGCTGTTCTTCTGTTGCAAAGTAAATCATTATGTTCCGGCTGATGCAACTTCAGAAGTGCATGATCCAAAAGACAAGGCTGCCTTTTTTCCCTGTTTATACCTTGTGCTCTGAACAAAGTGCAACATGTGCAAAAAAAGAGGTCATGTTGATGAATTATCTTCTCGTGTTCCCTTCATATGTCAGCTTCTTTAGCGTGTTCCAGAGCTCTTTCTCAGTACGTTCCATCAAAGTGCCAACTGAACAGTGTCCTGAGCAGTTAGGAACCCAGCACAAAATGGTCTGCACTAGGACCCATGGGATATAGCTTGAAGTGTAGCTTAAATGCTATCAGATATCTACTACAGTTTTGAGAATGACACAAATATTAGTTTTCACAAAGTTTGCTGCTAAACTGCTTTTAGATCTTTGTTTCACTTGTTTCTGTGATGTACTGAAAGCATTTCATACACTTCAAAGGCTTTTATCGACAATTACATGACATTTATGCAAAGAGTCAGTATTTGCAGTGTTGGCCCTTCTTTTTCAGGACCTCTGCAATTCGACTGGGCATGCTCTCAATCAACTTCTGGGCCAAATCCTGACTGATAGCAACCCATTCTTTCATAATCACTTCTTGGAGTTTGTCAGAATTAGTGGGTTTTTGTTTGTCCACCCGCCTCTTGAGGTTTGACCACAAGTTCTCAATGGGATTAAGATCTGGGGAGTTTCCAGACCATGGACCCAAAATTTCAACGTTTTGGTCCCCGAGCCACTTAGTTATCCCTTTTGCCTTACGGCACGGTGCTCCATCGTGCTGGAAAATGCATTGTTCTTCACCAAACTGTTGTTGGATTGTTGGAAGAAGTTGCTGTTGGAGGGTGTTTTGGTACCATTCTTTATTCATGGCTGTGTTTTTGGGCAAAATTGTGAGTGAGCCCGCTCCGTTGGATGAGAAGCAACCCCACACTTGAATGGTCTCAGGATACTTTACTGTTGGCATGACACAGGACTGATGGTAGCGCTCACCTTTTCTTCTCCGGACAAGCCTTTTTCCAGATGCCCCAAACAATCGGAAAGAGGCTTCATCGGAGAATATCACTTTGCCCCAGTCCTCAGCAGTCCATTCGCCATACTTTTAGCAGAAGATCAATCTGTCCCTGATGTTTTTTTTGGAGAGAAGTGGCTTCTTTGCTGCCCTTCTTGACACCAGGCCATCTTCCAAAAGTCTTGGCCTCACTGTGCGTGCAGATGCGCTCACACCTGCCTGCTGCCATTCCTGAGCAAGCTCTGCACTGGTGGCACTCCGATCCCGCAGCTGAATCCTCTTTAGGAGACGATCCTGGCGCTTACTGGACATTCTTGGACGCCCTGAAGCCTTCTTAACAAGAATTGAACCTCTTTCCTTGAAGTTCTTGATGATCCTATAAATTGTTGATTTAGGTGCAATCTTAGTAGCCACAATATCCTTGCCTGTGAAGCCATTTTTATGCAATGCAATGATGGCTGCACGCGTTTCTTTGCAGGTCACCATGGTTAACAATGGAAGAACAATGATTTCAAGCATCACCCTCCTTTTAACATGTCAAGTCTGCCATTCTAACCCAATCAGCCTGACATAATGATCTCCAGCCTTGTGCTCGTCAACATTCTCACCTGAGTTAACAAGACGATTACTGAAATGATCTCAGCAGGTCCTTTAATGACAGCAATGAAATGCAGTGGAAAGTTTTTTTCGGGATTAAGTTAATTTTCATGGCAAAGAAGGACTATGCAATTCATCTGATCACTCTTCATAACATTCTGGAGGATATGCAAATTGTGATTATAAAAACTTAAGCAGCAACTTTTCCAATATCCAATATTTATGTAATTCTCAAAACTTTTGGCCACGACTGTTTGTCTTGTTTTCAGTTTTTATATGCAAATTTTCTCCCCGCAAAGTTGCGATTTATCTCGAAGTTGGTTCATTTGGTTCAAGGCTTGGAAGTGTTTACCAGTTCTCCGCCTAACCGTTGTTTACCAAATATCTGCTTCCTTATGTTGCCAAGTTCATTCTGAACCTTATCAGTATTGTCCTAATTATCAGACACGTGCATATTAATAAACACCTTTCATTATATCTCGAAAATTGAATTACTAGAGCGTGACTCACGGTCTATGAGCCCAGTGGTTGATGATTATATGTTATGTTATTAACTGATTGTGGCAATGACTGATATGGAAAATAGTAGTTAAACATCATACATTCTACATGTAGTCTGCAACTGTAAGACCTGAAAGATCATGTGACTGAAGACTGCAGTAATGTTACTGAAAATTCAGCTTTGCATTGCAGGAATAAATCACATTTTAAAATATATTAAATTCTAATACAATTATTTGAAATTGTAATTGTAATTTCACAATAATACTATTTTTACTGTATTTTTAAACGGTAGTGTGCTTATAATACAACTATCTGCTTATACCAAAATCCAGTTGTAATGTCATGACAGTAAAGTGCTTCTTTTGAGCTAACCACAGTAAAGTCTCTGATTTGGGCTTTGGCTCACGCTGTGACAGTGAGAGTGAATAGGAAGCTCTCAGAGAGGATCAGTTTGCCATGTGGCCTCAGTAGAGCCGTGCTGAAACCGTGAGTCTGCCGAGGCTGACTTGGCTGCGAGCCATCCCATCATAAGGCGATGTGTCCTGTTGGCCCACATTACACTCAGAGTTGGTCCTTTTTCGAGAGATCTGGGCCTCTTTTCCCCTTTGCCATCTCTGCCTGCTGTGGTAATTGTAGAGACTAAGCCGAGATGGGCTGGCGAAAGGAATGAGGTATTGAAGTAAAAATGAATGCCTCTCTTCAGGGAGGACAACAAATGGACAAAGTGGCCAGTAGGGTAACACGGTAGATCTCTTACTCAGTACTGTGCTCTCAGTGCCTCGTTCTTTTGTAGAGAAAGAATCCCTTTTTATTTCCATGGGGTTTGAAAAATGTTTCAATAGAGATTCTAAGCTATAAACTAAATCAGCTGTGAGGAAGCACAATGTTACAAACTTTGATTTAAGGCAAACAAGACAAAACAATGTACTTAAACTAGTGTACGTGTGTTGTCTAGGACGGAAGTGTTTGTGACACAACAAACGTGATGTTTGCGGAAGATATCTTCTTTATCGTGAAACATTGATCTATATTGGCTGAAAAACAGCTGAAGGTTTAGTGATTTCCTCATAGCCTTTGCGTGTTAGTGGCTTCCTTAGCAGGTTAAAAAAACTTCCACTTTATCTTTTATCAGTGGCAGTAACCATAGGGCAGAATCACTGTTGTTTTTTTTAAATGTACTTAACATAGAGGCCCAAATAGGTAAATAAAATTAGTTACTGTATGAAATATATTAATGTATAACTGTTCTCACTGTGGTTTTGTGACTATTTTGACATCTGTTTTGTTTCTAAACCCTTCTTTCTCTTTCTAGCTTAGAGCTGTTGTATCTGGGCGGTAACCAGATCTCCTCCATCCCTGGTGAACTAGCTAACTTACCCTGCCTCAGTTACCTAGTTCTGTGTGATAATCGCATCCAGAGCGTCCCACCTCAACTCAACAAGTAAGTCTGAGATATTGCGTTAATGCTTGTTAACAAAGTGTCCTTTAGGGCTGCACAGTTTGGTAAAAAAAAAATAAAAAATTGCATTTATTTTGATGATGAGTATTTAACAGATCATCAGGGTTATTATCGTTAACTGAAACTATAAAAGTAAATAAATAAATAGATTTTATTTCAGCTACTTGCCAAGGCAACAATTCTCATTTTCGTTTAGTACTAAAAAGTTAATAAACTAAAACTTAATAAAAATATATAAAAAGTAATAAAATTGATGAAAACACCACAATTACTAAAACTTTAACTAAAATGAAACAGAAAATATAGAATATTATGTAAAATGTTAACAAAAAGTATAATAGTTAATTAATGATAGCTTATATTGATTCTTCTTAGATATCCCGAACAAATATTATGATGTAATTAATATGTCATTTACATATAATATGTGACCCCCGGACCACAAACCCAGTCATAAGGGTCTATTTTATGAAATTGAATTTCTATTGATGCATGATTTGCGCAATAGTTGGCCAGGATACAACTATTTTAAAATTTGGAATCTGAAGATGCAAAAAAAAATCTAAATATTAAGAAAATCGCCTTTGAAGTTGTCCAAATAAAGCTCTTAGCAATGCATATTACTAATCAAAAATTAAGTTTTTGTATATTTACAGTAGGAAATGTACACAAAATCTTCATGAAATATGATCTTTACTTAATATCCTAATGATTTTTGGCATAAAAGAAAAATGTATCATTTTGATCCATACAATGTATTTTTGGCTTTTGCTACAAATATACCTGTGCTACTTAAGACTGGTTTTGTGGTCCAGGGTCACATAACAATAAGGTATTTAATATGTAATACATATAATATATAATATGTATTAATATTCTATGATATATTACAATGCTTAGTAATTTGTACTAGTTATTTAAGTAGTAATAATTATAAAAGAAATATTAAAAATGTTTTTTGTCTGTCCTGCTGTTCTTTCCTCCCTCACAGGCTCCATTCCCTGCGCTCTCTTAGTCTGCATAATAACCTGCTGACGTATCTTCCGAGAGAGATCCTGAGCCTGGTGCATCTTCAGGAGCTCAGTCTCAGAGGCAATCCTTTGGTCGTACGCTTCGTCAAGGACATGACCTACGACCCCCCGTCGCTACTGGAGCTGGCTGGCCGAACCGTCAAAAGCAAGAACCTTCTATACTCGCATAAAGACCTCCCAAGCCATCTAGTCTACTACCTAGACATGGCCAGCAAGTGCCCCAACCCCAAGTGTGCAGGTGGGAGAAGAAACCTGATAGAAAGACACATTTTTTTTAGATATACTACACTTATAATAGTATCTAGAGAGTTTAGAAACAATGAATGTCATTTATTTATTTAATTCATGTTTATTGTTAAAGGACTTTTCACATTATATCTTGTTTAAAAGAAGTTTTACAGAAAAATGCTTGTTTCAGCATGAAAATTAGAGTGTATTCTGTTTATCAGAAATATAAGATGCTACATGTTATGTGGTTAGGTAACGTAATGTACTTAGTTCGGCAGACACAACCTGCTAAGCAGGAATTCCAGCTTGTGCTTGTGGATAGTTTTTGACAATTTTGAATGTTGATCATGTTGAATAATTTTCTCTCATTTAATGAAATGGTTCACTGAAAAATGAAAATTATGTCATTATCTACTTATGTATATGTCGTTTGAAACCTGTATGATCTTCCAAATGTGGCTTTTTTTGAGTATTACAGTTGAGGTCAAAAGTTTACACCCCCCTTTCAATATCTGCAAAATGTTATTTTACCAAAATAAGAGGGATCATACAAAATGCCTGTTATTGTTTATTTAGTACTGACCTGAATAAGCTATTTTATAAATAAGAATTTATAAAAAAAATGACCCTGTTCAAAAGTTTACATACACTTGATTCTTAATACTGTGTTGTTACCTGAATGATCCACTGCTGTTTTTTTTTGTTTAGTGATAGTTGTTCATGAGTCCCTTGTTTGTCACGAACAGTTAAACTGCCTGCTGTTCTTCAGAAAAATCCTTCAGGTCCCACAAATTCTTTGGTTTTTCCAACAATGAAGGTTCAAACACTCACTGATGATCCAGAAGGAAACCATGCATTAAAGGAACACTCCACTTTTTTTTGGAAAAACTCCACTCCCACCGAGTTAATAAGTTGAGTTTTACCGTTTTGAAATCCACTCAGCCGTTCTCCTGTTCTGGCGATATCACTTTTAGCATAGCTTAGCATAGATCATTGAATCCTATGTGACCAACACAGCATCGCATTCAAAAATGACCACCGAGTTTCGGTATTTGTCCTATTTAAAACTTGACTCTTCTGTAATTATATCGTGTACTAAGATCCGCGGAAAATGTAAAGCTGCGATTTTCTAGGCCGATAAGATTAGGAACTACTCTCCCATTCCGGTGTAATAGTCAAGGAAGTTTGCTGCCGTAACGTGGACGCAGCAATATCACGCAGCGCCTAAAATTAGTTCCCAGCTAGATAACTGCCAATGTGACTGGCTTTTTGAAATTGTGACCGAACTTCAGGTGCTGCGTGGTATTACTGCGCCTACTGCGTACATATTATGGCAGCAAACTTCCTTGACTATTACACCGGAATGGGAGTGTAGTTCCTAATCTTATCGGCCTAGAAAATCGCAGCTTTACATTTTCCGCCAATCTTAGTACACAATATAACTACTAGTCAAGTTTTAAATAGGACACATACCGAAACTCGTTGGTCATTTTTGGTCTAATAGGATTCAATGATCTATGCTAAGTTATGCTAAAAGTGATATCGCCAGAACAGGAAAACGGCTGAATGCATTTCAAAACAGTAAAACTCAACTTATTAACTCGGGGGGAGTTGGAGAATGAGCCTATTTTCAAAAGAGTGTTCCTTTAAGAGCTGGGGGTGAAAACTTTTTGAATTTGAAGATCAGGGAAAATGTAACTTATTTTGGTCTTCTGGGAGACATGTAAGTATCTTCTCAAGGGCAGTACTAAATGAAAAAATAATAATGTACACAGCTTGCGATTCCACAAAAGTTTTCACCCCCGGCTCATTCATTGTATTTCATTCTGGAGCATTTGTGTTTGAACCTTCTGTAATAGTTGCATATGAGTCCCTGAGTGGATCTCAAAATCATACAGTCATTGTTGGAAAGGGTTCAAATACACAAAAAGGCTGGAAAATATAGTACAGTTGTGGTGTGAACTCTGCTATTCTTTTAATTTTAGACAAATTTGAAGTCGATATCTTTATCATTATAATTAAGTCAATGGCCTTTCGTCAATATAAAAGGTTTTCTAACCAAGGTTTATCTCACCACCTCATTCCCAGGTGTTTACTTCGACTCGTGCGTTCGTCACATCAAGTTTGTGGATTTCTGTGGGAAGTATCGCCTGCCCTTGATGCACTACCTGTGCTCCCCAGAATGCACCTCTCCCTGCAGCTCCAACCCTCAGAGCGACGCCGACTCAGACGACGACAACAGCGTGCCTGCCGATCGCCTTCAAAGAGTCCTGCTGGGATAACCTCCCTCACCCCGCACACGTCTCCTTCTCTCTCACTTACAGTGTTATCAGCAAGAACATTGAACTTTACAGCCAGCTGGCTTGAAAACCTCTCAGCTGAAGCCAAATCTTATTGCCAAGTGATTGTGGCATTCTGGGAAAGACATCTGCAGATAGTTTCTCTACAAAGGCCTTGTTTTGCAAAGGCAAAATCAAAAACACTGGTGGTTCAGAATAGTTGTTAGTTATATTAACTAAGTTGCCTTGGTCATCAATCTGTTTAGCTCTTGCACTTTTGTAATATGTAGAAAACGCAGTTTAGGTACATGCATATCTTTTGCTTGGCAATAGGTTGCTTTGTCTCTCTCAGGAGAGTACTAACTTAATTTTTTCACATTACGCACAAAGATTTACTGTGAATTAGAAAAAAAATAAACATTGAGAACACTTGCTTTTTAGGTTTGTTTTCTTCTTGTTCGTAACTGCGTGGCCTGCAGCACTGTAAAACAGTGCTATATTTTCAAAAACATGCGCTTGTGTCTGCAAAATATCTTGTTTAAGCTTTCACGTTAGTATTGAATTTGCTGACAAAAACTGGGGCAGCATCTGAAATTTTGAGATAAACAGTGGCAAAGGTCACCATTCACTTTGTTTTGAAGGTTAATTCTTCATTCTGCATTAATATAAAATATATAATATTGTTACAGAGCCAATGGACAAATTTGTCAAGTGTTTGTGGCTTTTCTTTTTAAACCGAACTTTGTTCTTCAAACACTTCCTGTTTTATAAACTCACTCACTTTCTTTAGTTTCTTCACATGTGCCTTACACTCTTAGGCTTAACCAATATTGACTATGCAAATAACTGATGCAATCATTATTTCAGAGTTTTACAATTCTTATCTAAAGCTTTTATACTAAATAATCTTTCATGATATTTTCTTTATATCAGTGACAAGATAGAATGTATTTTATTTAAGGTGATGAAGGCAGATTTGGATAACATTCACTCCTCTAATGGTTTATAAACATGTATTTGCACTTCTTATGTAGAGAACTATAATAAAAGATAATAATAACAATAGTAGTTTGTGTGTGGGTCTCTTTTTTTGGAATAAAGCCAGAGCTTTCAAAACATTTCTACAGTCCTGCTATATACAAATCTAGAAGTATAATATAATTATATAATGAAACTGATGGTAATATCCAACCAAATTTTTCCGTACAATCATCGACTTTGACAAAAAATTTATTTAAATCCATATTAATGCTCATTTTGTTTATGATACTGTCTCAGGAGGTTTCACCGTAAGTCTTGGGCATCACACAATTGTACAAAAATAAATATAAGCTGAAGCTATAGAATAAAGGGAGCTTTTGTGTTGCATTCATGTTCAAAACACCATGGTTATACCTTGGTGCTTTGTTGTATGTGACAAGTATACTGTAATGTGAAGTTTAAAGGCAGTAGGTGAGTCTGTTTTTGGAAACAGTAATAAAAAATGTGGTTAAGATCGACGGCTTCCCTAGCCCTAGCCACTTGGGCAGCCGTAGACATTGGGATTGAGTGGGGTCCCTTACCTGAACCATGTCTTCCCCCACTACTGCTGGTCTCGTTTTCTGATGATATCTTCTTATTTTGCATTGTCAATAGCGGTGTGAGCTTACGCTGTATCCAGATCATTCCTTGGCCATACTGCAGTCACCCTAGGCTACAGGGTTGAAGGCCCTCATACTGCTTTTCCACTGGAGCTGGTGTCGGTGCCAGTGCTTGGCCAAGAGTGGTACTCACTCAGAACCAGCTTGCGTTTCCACTGGTAAAGAGCAGAACCCTCTACGTCATCAGCATGTGACCAGAATCGCTTGTTATCTCTTGTGGAAGGAGAGTGTTGGTTTCTTCCACTGACCACTGCTGAACTGCCATATTTAATTATTATTGTTAATGTTGTTAATTTATCTGAATCTGACGACTTTTAAAAATGGCTCCTTTCAAACTGCGGTCTGTAGTGGAAGCTTTGCCTACTGACTTCTGACTTCTGACTTCGAGACCAGCAAGGTTTAGGGGCTGGTTCGGACCCTAAATCGTTGGGGTTTTTTGAGTGGAAAAGCACAGTCCAGCACCAGCACCATCCCCGTTAGAAAAGCGGTATCAGAGGGCTGTGTAGGTTGATCAATCTCTCCATCTGGGTCACCAAAGTCATGGCACAAGTTCTTGGTCTGGTGATGGCCACAATGCTGGTGCAGGACCATACATATGGTTGGAGTTTGCGGAGATGACAGTCCTATCTCCCAAACAGGACTGTTTGATGAAGCGGTGGAGGCCTTTACCCAGCAAGTCACAGTGGTAAAGAAGCAGACAGATGCTATAAAGCACAACCTGGCTCACGCTCCATGACTATTGAGGTCATCTTCAGCCTGGTGCTGCCGCCCAGTGGAACTCTCTGTTGCTGGCCTAGCTCCACCATGCGTGAAGCCACAGTGCGATATCAGTGCCAGAGATTGTAGATGAAAACAGGGTATACCTCCTGCCAACTTATGACTGAGAACCTTCCCAAAGATTCTAAACATCCCTGAGGATGGTGGTCGCCTGCAGCCCGGCCCAAAAGATGGCATGGACCATGTTTGTCTCCTTGATGGAGGGCCAAGTTGGAGCAATTTCTGTTTGGTTTAATTTTGAAGAAGAGGGTGATGCCAGGCAAATTTCTGAAAAAAGAGCATATTTCTCATCCACTGCATATTACAACTCTAAATGACGTCAGTGGTTCTGGTGCTCGAAGCATGGACATGATGGTCATGCATTATACACCAGCTGATGAAAACCCTTCAACTCCAGGTGTCATGCAGCAATGTATGCCCACTTGCTTACTCCTGCTTTTTCGTGCTATGGTGTGGCCCCTGTATCATGGGCTACGCAAAAGTTTGCGAGGTGCTAGTCTCACATAGCCAGACCTTCAGACTGATGGCTGAAGGTCTGGAATCCATGGCAGCTTTCATTGGCCAAGGCCCGCCCATAAGGCCGTTTGACTGACATGTCAAACAACCAATCACAGTTTGTTTCGTTCAGCGTCACGTTTCGGGGTGTAGAAATGTCCCCACAACAACAGACTGGCGTGCAACAAGTCAGTCATTTAAATAACCAGCATTAAAAGTTAAAGAAGAAGAGGGAGAACAAGCAGTAAGTCAGTAATTTGTTCACGAACGTTGCAAAAGTGTATAACAACAATGGCGTCTGCATAAGCACCTCTTAGCAAAACACAGAGTAAATCAGTCTGTGCTTTGTTTCCCAGCGGACCGAAAATAAACACGACACTCTCGCCTCCCGGAAATCCGATCAAATTCAACTAATCAGATGACGACTTCGACATTCCTGAAGTGTTTCCATTTAAGTGTACCATATGCATCAGATGTTTAGCCAACGTTCAGTGGGCGTGACGTCTGAGGCTGAGACTAGCGAGGTGCCTGCCCAGATTCAGTCACATTTTGTATGACAAGGCTATCATCTGCATGGTATGTGACTCTCCACAGGTTGGTGTGGGTGACCTTTTACCAGTTCCAAATTGCACTCCCACTGGAAAGTTTAGTGAGATGGTGGGCCACTCGCTTTTCTTCAATGGTTGCTGGCTCTTGGCTTACGTTTTTCTAGGTACCTGCCAAACAATGGACAGGTAGATTCTCGGCAGCAGGGTAAGTATTTCTGAAAATGAGCTTGAGCACAAACTTGCCCCAGACTTTGGGATCCGCAGCCATGTGAAGGCCTTTATTTGGAGGTAAGACTAGGTATGGGCAGCCATGGGTATGGGCATACCTTGTCTGAGGATAAGCACATCTTTTAGAGCAAGCCACTGACTCACTTGGAGCCTGATCCTGACCCCAAGATCAGAGATGTTCAGAGGAGCGCATCAGAACAAAATCTCATTCCATCCATCAGAGAACCAAGGCTACAACTGTTACCAAGAAGTTATCTAGCCTCTTTACCCATGGTTAGAGATCAATCCTAGATATTCATAAGCTGATGTTTCACACTGTGCATTGCTAAACCTGCAGTGTTATATTATATACTGCTGTGTGGACTATAAAATTATTTTCAGAATGGATTTTTCAGACCGAAGAATGAAACAGTCTGTTCTTCTCTCCACTTTTTTTATTTCCTGTTATCATTCGACAGTTTCTCCACTCAAATGCTAAAATGACTTCATACAATGCATGTAGCCTTATAGGCATAGTTTGCCCAAAAATGAAAATTATGTCATTAATTGCTCACTGTCATGTTGTTCCAAACCGTAACAGCTTCATTCATCTTCAGAACACAAAATAAGATATTTTTGATGAAATCCGACAGCTTTTTGACTCTGAATACTACTTTCAAGTCCCTGAAAGGTATTGTTTAAAATAGTCCATGTGACATCAGTGGTTCAACCATAATATTATAAAGCTACAAGAATACTTTTTGTGCTCAAAGAAAACAAAAATAATGACTTTATTCAACAATTTCTTGAATTAAATTAAAATTAGTACAACATATTCACAATTTAACTGAAATAAGGGATTGAATTAATAAATTGATTCCACACATTAATAAGTCATGAAAATTAATTCTTAAATCATTGCCAAGATACCTATTTCTCTCTCTGCATGTCATGTACATACATCATCCTCCAGTCTCTTAATGAACATTTTTCACTTGTAATAATGTGGTCCCATTGCTTCTGGCTAACATTTTGTAAATGTTTGGGAAGCCTGCACTTTTCTGAACATATTCAGTGTTATTACCTGTTGCTTCTGTAAATTCCAACTTCTGTGTAAAAATGTTGCATTCAAGGTATCATTGAAATTTAAATGTGTTTTAGTTGGCAAGATTGATTCCCCTCAGAATCCATTAGCCAGACACTTGTCAGTTCAGACGGTCAGGGAGAGATTCAACGTTTGGCCAGTGAACATACAGGACTGAGTTTCTGCATTTGCATATGAAAGCCATCTCATCACTGCTACTGAATACAGAAGGACTTTCTTTTCACCTACCAAATTCAAAGTTTTATTCTATACAAGACACTCTTTATTTGAAGGAGAAAGACCTGGTAACACAAATTGATGCCACTCTTTTTTCACTTTATTCTGTCTTGCTTTCACTCTCTGTGAGGATTGGCTGATTCTTGATGGGTTTTGAGGGACAGATGTGTTATTTGTCCTGCAGTTTGTTTGACCACTTTTTAAACACTTGTTAGGAGCTCAAAGCCCCATGGCACCCTACTGACAGCACATTGAAAGTGTCTCTCCTCACTTCAGTGCACTTCAATATACACCGACGTGAGTTCTGAGATGTTGCTTTCTCATAGCTTACACATTTGCTTAATGCTGAAATTTGTTAAATGCTTCTTTTCACATCTTTTATCTTGTTACCTTGAGAGCAAACATTTATATTCAGACTGGAGTTCAGAAAAGCCTCTGAATGTCTTGCTACAAGTTTAGAGAACAAAATATTTATTAGCTTTTATAATCATATTTTGAGACTTATGGTCAATCTTAAAGGATCAGTCCACTTCCAGAATAAAAAATTCCTGATAATTTATTAACCCTTATGTCATCCAAGATTTGTTTCTTTCTTCAGTCGAATAGAAAAAGGTTTTTGAGGAAAACATTCCAGGATTTTTCTCCATATAGTGGACTTCAATGTGTATTAATGGGTTGAAGGTCCAAATTGCAGTTTCAATGCAGCTTCAAAGGGTTCTACACAATCCCAGTTGTGCAATAAGGGTCTTATCTAGCCAAACGATGTCATCTTCTGAAAAAATAAATAAATAAATAAATAAATAATTGCTGACCAGCTTTTTGCATGTCTCCACTGGTATTTTTGCCCATTCATCTTTAGCGATGAGCTCCAACTCTTTCAAGTTGGAGGGTCTCCTTGCCATCACCCTGATCTTTAGCTCCCTCCACAGATTCTCAATGGGATTTAAGTCAGGACTCTGACTGGGCCACTGCAAAACGTTAATGTTTTTGTCTGCTAACCATTTCCTCACCACTTTTGCTGTGTGTTTTGGGTCGTTGTCATGGTGAAATGTCCACTGGTGCCCAAGGCCAAGTTTCTCTGCAGACTGCCTGATGTTGTTGTTGAGAATTTTGATGTATTGCTCCTTTTTCATGGTGCCATTTACTGTGATTAGGTTCCCTGGTCCACCAGCTGAAAAACATCCCCAAAACATTAGGTTCCCACCACCATGTTTGACAGTGGGGTTGAAGGCTTCTCCTTTTTTAAGCCAAATGAAGGCTACATCATTGTGGCCAAACAATTCAATTTTTGTTTCATCTGACCATAAAACAGAAGACCAGAAGTCTTCTTCTTTGTCCAGATGAGCATTTGCAAAGGCCAAGTGGGCATTTGTGTGCCTTATCTGGAGAAGTGGTGTCATCCTTGGTCTGCGTCAGTTGAAACCAGCAGTGTGCAGTGTCCGTTGGACTGTCTGCCTTGAGATGCTGCCACCAGCGGAGCCCAGATTCATCAGGATGGCCTTGGTGCTGATCCTTGGATTCTTTTTTATCTCTCTCACTATCGTCCTGGCCAGCACAGGTGTCACTTTTGGCTTCCGACCATGTCCTCTGAGATTTTTCACAGTGTGGAACGTCTTGTATTTTTTAATAATACTTTGCACTGTAGCCACTGGAACTTCAAAACATTTAGATAAAGTCTTATAGCCCTTTCCTGACTTGTGAGCAGCCACAATGTGCAGCCGCAGGTCCTCAGTGAGCTCCTTTGTCTTAGCCATGACTGTCCACAAACCAACAGCAGAGCGCTTCTGTTTTTCACCTGTTGAGTTGATTAAAACAGCTGTTCCCAATGAATCAAGGTAATTAGGATGCTTTAGAACAGCTTGGACTATTTGGAATGGTATAGAACTTTGGATTTTCCCATAGACTGTGACAATTTGCAAAGGGTATGAAAAATTTTAGGCATGCCACTTTTTGTTCAAATGTAAATAAATATTTTTTTCCACAATGATGCCTCTTGTACATCATCTTATTATCTTTTGGGAGAAGCCTGTGTCATTTCCGGTCAACAAAAACTTGCTGGTTGAATAAAAGTAACTTTAAGTCAGAATTTGCCAGGGGTATGAATAGTTTTGGGCTTGATTGTAAATATATATACTATATATACTTTTTAACCACAAGCTCATCTTGCACTAGCTCGACTTCGTGCATTACATACTGATGACGTAGGCAGAAGTACCGATCCAGTGTTTACAAAGCGAGCGTGCAAAGAAAGTCAATTGCACTTTACAAAAAAAAAAGTCGGACGATTTTGAAGTTGGAGAAGAAAATGAGATGTTTTTTGCCCTACCCTACCTTTTTAAATGGAAGTAAACAGATGAAGAACTGACCACTAACTAACCACATGACCTTTTCTAATGTGATTACCCAATGTGTGAAGTCGCAGATGTGCATCGCAGAGCTAGTGCAAGACAAGCATTTGTAGTTAAAAAGTATATACATTTTAATTTTTTTCAGAAAATGGTTAAGACCTTTTTTCCTTGGCTAGGATTGTGTAGAGCCCTTTGAAGCTGCATTGAAACTGCATTTGATCTTCAACCCATCGGTCTCACATACCAGTGCTTCAATATATTACTTAAACGCTGTGGAGACTATCTATTTGTTCCGGATAAATCACCTCCTACACTCTTAAAAATAAAGCTTCACGATGCCATAGAAGAACCTTTTTGTCTAAATGGTTCCATAAAGAACCTTTAACATCTGAAGAACCTTTCTGTTTCACAAAATATTCTTTGTGGCAAATAAGGCTCTTCAGATTATAAAAACTTAAGCAAGAAATGGTTCTTTAAAGAACCTTTGACTGAATGGTTCTTTGTGGAACCAAAAATCGTTCTTCTATGGCATCGCTTGAAGAACCTTTTGAAGCACCTTTATTTTTAAGAGTGTTCACACCTAACGCAAATTCTGCAATTTTTTATTTTATATCTTTAAATTTTTAGTAAACATTTAACAATTTTGAGTTCTGAGTCTATACCTTGGATTTTTGGATGTTCCTTCTCAGAATTGCGAGTAATTAACAAATTCTGATTTTATTATTCTTTATCTTGCATTGTTTTCTTTCTCTTGCAGTTTGGACATTCTTTCTCAGAATCACAAATGTATAACAATTCAGATTTTTTTTTCACAATTTCAAGTATATATCTCGTAATTGTTTTTGAAAATTGTGAGTTCACATTTTGCAATTTGTACTTCTTTTTATCTAAATTTTCAGTTTATATCTGTTTTAAGGGACATCAGCAACACTTGATGACATGAACTAACCATGAGCAATACATTTGTTACTGTATTTACTAATCTTTATTAACGTTAGTTAACGGAAATACAGTTGTTCATTGTTTGTTCATGTTAGTTCACACTGCATTAACTAATGTTAACATGATTTTAATAATCCATTAGTAAATGTTGAAATTAACATTAACAAAGATTAATAAATCGTGTATAAGTGCAGTTCATTATTAGTTCATGTTAATTAATGTGGTTAACTAATGTTAACTAAAAAACCTTATTGTAAAGTGTTACCGGGACATCTAATTTTGTGGATAAAAGAATCTGTCTGTAGTTCAGCTTTTTTTTTTAAATGCACCTCTAGCCTTTTATTTTATTCACTGCCTTGTGTGTCATGATCCTTGAACTGTCCCTTTAAAGCATGACACTCTGTAATCAGTTTAATTCACTGTTTACAAAATTGATCTGACTATTCTATCAGAGTTCAGAGGGAAGTAAATAAAGCATATCGGATGTTTTGATTAAAAGTCAAAGGTTGAAAGAAGCCCTTATAAATAATGAAACATTCACTAAGCTTCGTAATACACACACAACACATTGAACACTCCATACAGGCCTACGTGTGTAGTAGCTTCCTGACCACAGGAATGGAAGCAGACAGCTGTGTGGGTGTCTGAGGTTTAGTCTTCACTTCATAAAGGATACTGCATCTTTCTGAGGAAAGACCAACCTTCACTCTGTAATTAAAAAAATCTGAATCTTCCTCATACCAATTCATACACTGTAAAAAGTTTTTACCAGTTTCAACTTAAAAACTTAAGTTTAGCAGCTTCCTTAAGATTTTAAGTTAAATCTACTTCAGTCATTTAAACTCACAAGTTATATCAACTCATTTTTATTGTAATAAGTTCAAATAACTTGTAGTTTTAAGCTGATTCAACTTAAAAACTTAAGGCAGCTGCTGAACTTATTTTTTAAGTTGAATCTGGTGAAAATTTTTACAGAGTTCTTAAAGGGATAGTTCACCCAAAAATGAAAATTCTGTCATTAATCACTCACCCTCGTGTTGTTCTAAACCTGTAAGACCTTAGTTCATTTTCAGAACACTTTAAGGTATTTTTGATTAAATCTGACAGCTCTCATACGCTACATAGACAGAAACCCAGCTGAAATATTCCCAGGTCCAGAACCGTATCAAGGACATTGGTAAAATTGTCCATGTGACATCAGGGGTTGTTGTTCAATCGTTCAGTTGTGTCGCTGTCTATAGATGGTCAGAGAGCTCTCGGATTTCATCAAAAATATCTTAATTTGTGTCCCACAGATGTACAAAGGTCTGATGGGTTTGGAACGACATGAGGATGAGTAATTAATGACAGAATTTTTATATTTAGGTGAGCTATCCCTTTAAAAACAAATCATGTGAAACTGAAAAATGTGTGCGGCTAATTTAAAAAGTTGAAAAAGTTATTTAATGTTACTTAAGCAATTGCTGAGGATGAGTTAGTCATTGTGCTTAGCGTGTGTGCATGTATCTGTATAGCTGCAATTACTTGCAACCTGAGACGCCTGAAAGACGCCAGGATGAAATCGATGCATTCACATTTAAATGGTTGTAAGTTGAGAGCTGTGAACAAAGTTTAGCGTTGTACAATGTCCAGTGCTCACTCTACAGAGAATGTATTGTTGTCGAGTACACATGACAGATCCTTATTTCTGGAATAACAGTCTTTAAACATGTCTGGAAGATGACCCACATTCACACAGCAGCATACGTGCATCCATAACCTGTCATTTTGGGCAGGAATACCTGCCACAGGAGGTGAGTAATAACTGTGCCATGACTGGGTGGGTGGAATGAGGAACTGTGTTCTTAGGATTATTCTGTGTTTTTTTCCATTGCAATATTGACCTTTTATGCCTTGCCAAGGTGAGTGCTGTCATCATGTGTACAGTCACCGGTGATTTATTTGTGTATACAAGTTTCATCTTGAAACAAAGCTCAGCCATAAAGATAATTGCAGTGCTGTGTAATGACTTTTGCCCAGGTCAGGAAGAATTATTATTCTCTAATATAAAATGTAACCTTCGCCGTGAAGATATCAAACATAGACTGCAAATAGGTCAACGCGAAGCTTTGTACACAGAGTTTTATGACTTAGGCTACACATTTCTTAGCGAGGAAACTAGTAGATATAGGTTCCTAGAGTTTTGACCTAGATTGGTGAATTTCAATTCGTTTCCCATCATTTTGTTTCACACATTAGTCTTATTAAGACAAATTCACCAATGAATCATTCAGAAGGGTTTGTAGTTTGAAATTAAGTATTTGCTCACTACCAAAAAATAAATAAAACACCCAACAACTAATGGGCATATTTTACACAACACAAAAAAACACAAGACTAAAAAATATTAGATTTGATTTTACATCTTCAAGAGCACAACATTACTAGAAAATGTATCTAATCATTAATTCTCTCTGTTTTTACAACATATCTTAATTCTCTACAATTGTTCTATGACTGTAGAAATAAATCTTCACCTTAGAATTATAAGGTTCTATCTGACATTTTTGTCAAAATTTAGTTATTCACATATTCTTATTCTGTGACAACTTATTTACATTATTTGATTTTTTTTTTTTTTTGGTAAGCTGTTTACATTTTGCGCCTTTTTTTAGAAAACAAAAATGGTTCTATCTACAGAAGTCTATGGAATGCAAAAACTTTGAAGCTCAATATCTCGAAAGTGCTCAGAATGCAGATAGAACCTTATAATTCTAAGGTGACGAAATGTTTTCTATGTTGATTTTTTTGTAAAAAAAAAAATCTTAAAAGTGATAATGGATTCTGGCTTGTATGCTAATGTTTGTTTTGTTAAATTTGTGCTTGTCATTGGCCATATGCTGCTGTTATTTGGCATATTGGTTGTACATCATCTCCTCTTTCCTTACTCCGTAACTGAGTAGACAGCCATCTACTGTTGCCTCATGCGGATGAAAAATTTAGCAGGTCTTTGCAACATGAGCCTGGAAGCACTGCAACTGCCCTGAGGTTAACCAGGTTCAAGCTCACAGGACTGATCCTCATCCAGAGGAAGAAACTAACAGTGCGAGAACCTCCAGTAGTAGGATAGAGACAGGCAGAAATGTGACTCTAGACCACAAAACCAGTCATAAGTAGCATGGGTAGATTTGTAGCCATAGCCAACAATACATTGCATGGGTCAAACTACTCAATTTTTCTTTTATGCCAAAAATGCCAATTAAAGATTAAAGATGTTCCATGAAGATATTTAGTAAATTTCCTACTGTAAATATATCAAAACTTAATTTTTGATTAGTAATATGCATTGCTAAGAACTTTATTTGGACAACTTTAAAGACAATTTTCTCAGTATTTTGATTTTTTTTTTTTTTTGCACCCTCAGATTTTTTAATAGTTGGTATCTTGGCTAAATATTGTCCTGTCCTAACAAAAAAAGCGTATTTATTCAGCTTTCAGATGATGTATAAATCTCAATAAAAAAAAAAAAAAAAGTACCCTTATGACTTTTTTTGTGCTAAAAGTATTAAATGGTATTTAAACCATTTAATATCAGATGCCAACCTACACATACAAAATTCAAATTCTACCCAAATATCTACCCAAATATCTGCATAATTCAACCATTTTTAACAAAGTCTAGGCCTACACATCCCCATCCATTTCGCTTACTATAGTTGGCTTGTAAATGACGTCTGATATAACATTTTTTAAATAAGAGATACAATGCAAACATTGTAGCCAACTTGATCTTGCTTTTAACGTTTTAATATCATTTCTGGCGTCTGTGTATGAATTTAAACGAGTCCGACAGCGACATCTGCTGGTTAACATCACAACGGTCTCTTCCAGAAATATAGGCCACGAACTACTACTACATTTTTTTAAAGTAATTAAATTTGAATAATATATAATTGACCATTTGCACTGCACGTAATATTTATATCTGCATAATAACGATACTAAAAATAGTACATTAACTATGCATTCACAATATTTGACTAAAGAAACAATATTGTGCACCCAAGTTTTTTTTTTGTCGTTCTTTTCCAAGGAAAATCTAACCGCATGACTAGACTCACACTGTGAAGTTTTAATAACCCCTTATGGTTTTGGTTGCGTGTTGAGTTCCTCTGCGTTATTATTTGCGCCCTTGGAGCGAGATTACATCACCGACTCACCCCCAAATCATCAGCCTGTTATGCTAACACGCATGCGCGTACTTCTGCGTAATGGAGCAGGTGTGATAAACACGAGTGTGTTTCTTTCCACTGAAATGTATTTTGATATTTTTTGTTTTGATAATGACTCCCATGCAGGACAGAATCCACCCTATCCCACACGCCACCCAGTCTCTCGAGACCCCTCAGTTAAATCAACTAACAAACGATATGATAAATCAGACACTTAAAATAAAAATAATAAAGCGCAAAAATGGTAAACAAGTAAACCAAATGTCGTTCTCAAACATTTAAATGCATTAACATTGGTTTTTAATTAATCAAACATTTTGATTTGAAGTCTGAATGCATTGTACACCCACAAAAGTGGAAGTAAGACAGCCTACCGTATCCAGTTTTTATAATGCGCATCCAAAATGAACTCTCTGTCTGTCTGTCTCTCCCTCCCTCACAGCCACCTCCTCTTTCTGCCTCTGACTCAGTCCGCAATTCTCTCCCTCCGTGTTTCAGGAGTTCATACACTGTTTGCCGTTCATCATAGATGGCACAGACAATTAAAACTTTAAAACTACAGACTGAGACTTCTTATCACCCCTGACTACTTTTGCCGCTGATGTGATGTCGCTTATTAGCCTATGTGGGACGTTTTGTATCGGATCGCTGAAGGATGTGAAGACAGGAGCACCTTTCATTCACATGGATCTCAGGTTGGCTCAGTCTATTTTCCTAAGGCAATGTTGCAGATGCTGACCTGGAAAACTAACTAGAAATTATTCTAAACAAAAATATGTGTGTAGTGTATAATTTAACTGAATAATAATAATAAGATGATGTAAATGTTATTACTAAAGCGATTTTATTGTTACTTCTTAATATTAGTAGACATGCCTACTTTGTTTTTATTTATTAGGCTAAGTTAGGTATGTTTAGGCTACGTTCCACGTCTCATACTAAAGAAATACAAAACAAAGAAAGCTGTCAAAGTAAACTTAGCCTTAGTTTGCTTATAAAACGAACGCACTTACCTTTTTTTCCTTCGTTTGAGATGTGCCCTGACTTTCATTCCGCGGCTTATTGTTGTCTTCTCAGTGGGCGTTGAGTCGAGGGGGGTAAACCAATAATAACTGGCATTCTTACACTTGATCAGCTTAGATGAAATTGCTAAACGGATTAAAAGAGAGTGAGGGGGATTGTTCATAACTGATCCTCAAACACACTATAGCTGTGCTTTTCTCCAGCCATCAATGTCTCACTTCTTTGAAATCTGAACAGAAAAAAAAATGTGTTAATGTTAAACGGTAGCCTATTTATTTACTTCCAAATCCTAATACTGTGATGACTAAAAAAAGAGAATCATCATTTATCACAAATACAAAACGGATAAATACAGTGTTTAATCCTTTATGAGAGATAAGTGTACTTCAAAGGAGAATAAAGCAGACACGCCCCTGGAAGAGTGTTTTCTCTGAGCCTTGCAGACAGCAACTCAGGATCCATGTGTACAGCTTGTGTTGAAAGGAACTTATTGTGCTAGTTATTCTGTTTTAACTGACCAGTTGTGAGCTAGTTATACAGGCCTGCTCTGCTCTCATCTGCTCTGCTCTGCTCTGTCTTTGCACCATCTCCTCATTTTGTACTGAAGAGTGAAAAATGGTCGGAAATGCCTCTCTGCGCCGGTCGTGCCTGCAGGAAACTGTAAACTACAGATCTATATTGGGACAGATGACAATACAAGTTTAGGAAGGAACTACAGGAATTTTCAAACCACCCTGACAAGAGATGTCACATGAATTTGATACCGTAATGCATGCTTGTTTAAACCCATTTGATGTTAAAAAATAAAAAATGTGGATTCCTAGGCTGGCTGGTGCATTTACAGAAGGAATTAAAGTGTTATAAAGTCAGCTGACTGTAGGCTATAATGCACAGCCTTCCCAAAGTCACTGACATAAAGTTTTAGCTCAAACGATTTAATTTTAGTAACACTGAAATGCCTGAACTAATGCTTTAATGATCCTGACCACCAGAAAAGTGTAGAGATGTTTTGATAGGCAGCCTAAACATGCTTCATATGGTAACATCTAAATGAACTGCTTTTATTCAACTTAAAATATGTATTTTATTTTATTTAATATGACTACATCCATCTGAAAACACTATTTTAAGGGTTGCATCAGGTAAAACGGCACCGGTTCAGCTTAATGCCCAAAGAAAGTCTACACATTAAATGTATCAAATAACTAAAAATGTTAAGACTGTACAATAACTTTCATTAGTTAACATTAGTTAACGTTGGTTAACATGAATTTAGGATGAACAATACTTCCACAACATTAATTAATCTTATTTCATGTTAATTTCAGCATTTACTAATGCGTTATTAAAATCAAAAGATGTGTTTGTTAACATTAATTAATTAAACAAAATTAACAACAATGAAAGACTGTATTTTCTTTAACTAACATAAACAAATATTAAAATATGCTGTACATTAACTAATGAAACCTTATTGTAAATGCTGCCGATTAAAAATTATATGATATTACATATTATTGAATTAATTTATGCATTTGTACATTTGATTTCTTAATTCATATTGCAAAAATTAAGAATCCAGATATGTTTTTATTAAAGCTCATGCTGATTTTCAAGCATACTCTCAAGATAATAAATGCTAAATGAATTAATCCTGGATAAGACGTATTATTACAGTTGCAGGGCCTTAGCAGTGCTATAAATAAATTAGGCTTCTAAGTCTTAGTAATAAACTATAATTTAATATGCATGCTAATTTTTGTAACTTATAGTACCTTTAATGAGAAAAACCCACTGAGTAGATTTTATTTCCAAATATATGTTCTAGATTTTTCTGGTAAGATGTCCATGTATATGATATTAGATTATTATTGTTAAATATTAAAATTTCTAACTGTGAAAGTGTGAATAACTCTACACTAGCAGTCAAAAGTTTTTGAACAGGAAGATGTTTAATGATTTTAAGTCTCTTCTGCTCACCAAGCCTGCATTTGCATTTAATCCAGTGTACTGCAAAAACAGTACAATTTTGAAATATTTTTACAAAACTTTTCAAATTGAATATTTTTTAAAATGTAATTCATTCCTGTGATTTAAAAGCTGAATTTTCAGCATCATTACTCCAGTCTTCAGTGTCACATGATCCTTCAGAAATCATTCTTATATGCTGATTTGCTGTTGAAGAAACATTTCTTATTATCAGCATTTAAAACAGTTGAGAATGTTTTTTCAGGATTCTTTTATGTATAGAAAGATCCAAAGATCACCATTTATCAGAAATAAAAAGCAAGCTTTTCTAACACACAGTCAGTATTTTTTTTAAGAATTTATAGAAGTAAAATTAATCAAACGTGATGATATAAACATGTATAATTTTACAAAAGATTTCAGTTTCAAAAAAATGCAGTTCGTCTGAACTTTCTATTCAAAGAAACATTAAACGAAAAATCTACTTGTTTTTAACATAATAATAATATTAATAATAATAATAAATGTTTTTGAGCAGCAAATCAGAATATTAGAATGATGCTAATATTCAGATTTGAAATCACAGGAATAAATTACATTTTCAAATATATTAAAATACAAAGCAGTTATTTTGAATATTAAAAATATTTCCAAATTTGACTGTTTTTGCTATAGCTTTGGATCACATAAATGCAGGCTTTATCTTTAAAAACAAAAAATCTTACTGTTCAAAAACTTTTGCCTGGTAGTGTATGTCTGACAGCTTGATAATATACAACTTGGCACAGTTTAGACAGATGTTATAAACGTGGTGTGATCTTACATGTAACACAAGACAAGTAGATGACAAATGAAGTTTATGATATGTTGACATCATAGATGGGGATGTTTATATTTTTCCATATGAATCGATGTACGCTGCCTCTGTATTAAACAGCAGCTAGGTAGAGACTCAGTCTGTGACTCATCTTGACTCATTAGTTCAAGTCTGCAAAGTCACATCTAGCATTTGAAGAATTCTTTCCTCTTGGACTCAAGTTCGAGTCTCATATATCTCCTAAGACTAGTCTAGACCTGCATCACATGTTAAATGACATACTGTATGTAATTACTTGACGGATACCTTCTTACTAAAATACAAAACTTACTGCTGTTATATCCTCTCATGTCAAAATTGCGTATTAGTGTCAGAAGTATGCTAGTCGGCTTGCATATCATAGGTTTGCCTCTTTATCAGGATATGAAAGTGATGAGTGTTGGTTGACTTTTGAATGACTCATTTTCTCTTTAAAAAGTTCACCTTTCAACAGGTAATTTGGATTCATACTTGACGTGTGAGTTTTCTGAGTCCCACTGTGTTAAAGATTAGCGTTTGTATGTGGCTGCTGTCTGTTTCCTGAGACCTTTGTTAGTTAGTAACCGTGTGTCTGTGAGGCGCTTGTATTTATGTCTGTGCCGCAGGCGCTTGGAGCCGTGCGAACCCCTAAACAGACAGTCTCAATCACATCCACACTATCGCACCAGATGCTGTCACTCTCTGGTAGACTCACAGAGTCACTGCTACATTCACTCTGAAGCTTAGTCACACTTTCATGTGAGGCTTCAGGTTAGACTTCAAAAATACTGACACATACAGTTGAAGTCATAAGTTTACATACACCTTGCAGAATCTGCAAAATGTTCATTATTTTACCAAAATGAGAGAGATCATACAAAATGCATGTTATTTTTTATTTAGTACTGACTTATATTTCACATAAAATACATTTACATATAGTCCTACTTGAATTTTTAAAATGACCCCGTTCTAAAGTTTACATACCCTTGATTCTAACTGTGTTCTTACCTGAATGATCCACAGCTGTTTTCTTTTTTTTTGTTTTGTGTAGTGATTGTTCATGTGTCCTTCATGTTCTTCAGAAAAATCCATTCGGTCCCACAAATTCTTTGGTTTTTCAGCATTTTTGTGTATTTGAACCCTTTCCAACTATCACTGTATGATTTTGAGATCCATCTTTTCACACTCAGGACAACTGAGGGACTCATATGCAACTATTACAGAAGGTTCAAACACTCACTGATGCTCCAGAAGGAAAAACTATGCATTAAGAGAAGGGGGTGAAAACTTTTTGAATTTGAAGATCAGGGTAAATTTGACTTATTTTGTCTTCTGGGAAACATGTAAGCATCTCCTGTAGCTTCTGAAGGGCAGTACTAAATGTAAAAAAACACTAGTTCTAGGCAAAATAAGAAAAATGTATGCATCTTTATTCTGTTCAAAAGTTTTCACCCCCCAGCTTTTAATGCATTGTGTTTTCTTCTGAAGCATCAGTGAGCATTTGAACCTTAGTGTAATAGTTGCATATGAGTCCCTCAGTTGTCCTCAGTGTGAAAAGATGGACCTCAAAATCATGCAGTCATTGTTGGAAAGGGTTCAAATACACAAAAAAGTAGAAAAACCTAAGAGTTTGTAGGACCTGAAGGATTTTTCTGAAGAACAGCGGGCAGTTTAACTGTTCAGGACAAACAAGGGACTCATGAACAACTATCACTAAAGAAAAAACACAACTGTGGATCATTCAGGTAACAACACAGTATTAAGAATCAAGTGTATGTAAACTTTTGAACAATGTAATTTTTAAATTATTTTCTCTTGTGGACTACATGTAAACATTTTTATGTAAAATATATTCAGTTCAGTACTAAAGAAACAATAACATGCATGCTCTATGATCCTTCCTATTTTGGTAAAATAATTAACATTTTGCAGATTCTGCAAGGTGTAAGACTGTATATACAGTCTCTCATAAACAAGTGAGCTAATATGAAACAGGTTTTTCTGACTTAGCATTGCCATTACTAATTTATTACTAAAAATATGAGACAAGGAAAGTATGAGACCCACACTTGAATGAATAGTTGATGCATTTTTTCTTCAACATTTGTATTTTAAATGATCTGTAAAGACCCACCATTTCTGTATTTTCATGCACAATTTTTAACATTGAATACCCTGACTAGTTAATTTTGAATAGTTTTGTATTGACAAATGATGTTTTCATATTTCAAATACAAACAATCAATATATACCAGTACTATATGATTTAAAAGTTTGGGGTCAGTAAGATTTTTAAATGTTTTTGAAAGAAGTCTCTTATGCTCATGAAGGCTGCATTATTTGACTCAAATACTGCAAAAACTTTATTATAATGTAAAACACATTTTTTCTCTTTCAATATATTTTAAAATGTAATTTGCTTCTGTGATGCGAACCTGAGTTATCAGCAGTCATTAATAAAAAATACATACATAGCCTACATATATACATACACAAAAATGTCGCTGGCCCCCAAACTTTTGAATCATATAATACCGGCATATATTGATTTTTTTGTATTTCAAATATGAAATCATTTGTCATTACAGAACCATTTGAACTAGTCAAGGGAAAACTTGTTTGAAAAAATCTGCATGTAAAAATAATTATAAAAAAATGTTGAAACATTAATAGGGCTAAGTAAAAATATAGGAACCAGTATCATTTCTTAAATCCCAAGAATCAATTAGTCTGGCCTGTTTTCAGTTAATTTACGAAAAAGTGCAACTCCTATTTAATAAATCGCAATAAGCTTTCTGCTTTGTTGCTTTTCATATGAAACAAAGTTTTTTAAATTCTGTCCATTTTATTACAGTATTCATACAATAAATGGTGTTTAACGCTGCGTAATGTGGAGTGACAGATGGCTGTAGCGCCTCAGTTCAAGACAAGCAGCGAATGTGAACAGATCATCTCCACTTTAAAACCAGTTTAAGCACGAAATAAACATGAATAAACATCTGAAGGTACCGTATGTTAAAAAAAGAGTACAACTGAAAGTGTACTCCCATTTATTTGTATTAGTTGAAACAAGTGTTTCAACCGCGCCAAGATTTACCTCAGAAAAACACATTTGGTGACTACAAACTCTGGAGAGGAGCATTTTGCCGAATATATGCACCATATAACATATCTATTATAATTTTTTACTGTTCTTCGATATATAATTTAAGTTTGAATAAATCTGTCAAGATTTTTTTTTATGACAGCCATCATTTAAATGTTTATAGGCCTATTTAAAAAATTGGAGTGGAACTATAATTATGTAATTGTTATTTATTATTATAAAAACTTAATTGAGTGCAATTTAAGCATCTGTATATAAATCAGTTAATATAAACCTTCAATATTATAGGAATGCAGTACCAACTGACTCTCATGAAGATTTTTTTCCCTTGAAAATCTGGCATGTACTGTAACTTATATAAATCTAAAATAATCAATATCAAATCTGAAATTAAGTCAATCATGAAATTTGTGACAAAACCCAGCCTCACTGCTTAATGTTTTTGTGGGAACTGTGGTGCATTTTTTAAGGGTTCTTTGCTGAATAAAAAGTCAATAAAAAGCATTTATTTGAAATATAAATATTTTGTAACATTTTAAATGTCTTATTGTCACTTTTATTCAGTTTAATGTCCCTCGCTGAATTTATGTAGTTATTTAGATTTTTTAATTTATTGAGAAGAAAGAAAGAATGAAATAATAATACAAATAAAATAAATTATCTCATAGAGGATAAATTTGCATGAATAATTATAAAGAATCAGCAAGGCATTTCATGTCAATTACCCACAAGCCCTGTTCATAAACGCATACTTTCAGTAAGACAGAGGACACACCCACGAGCTGGCTTGAAAAATATCACCATAAATACAACAGGTGAGCACAGCATTGAAAACCAACTGCATAATACAGGCTGTACTGCTCATGTTTACATGCCTCAAACAATCTGGCGCATAGGATGTGTTGCTGTAGACATTCAAACACCTCAGACTTTGTGAAGATCACAGCACAGGTAATGTGGTTTGCCCTTTCAGGCTCATACATGCGGTTATTTTGCTGATGTGACGCACAGCGCTTCATTGTGAGCGGTAATCTGTGCATCCATGTGGGATTTAGTGTCTTGCTTGCAGCTCTTTAAACTTTGTGTTGTGGAGGCAAGTCTGAGCTTTTCCCTCCATTTTTCATTATGGACTGAGGATCTGCGTGATTATAGTTTTTAACCAACAGAGGTATAATTATGTAATGAAAAGGAGAATGAGACTGTATTTTTTATGTTCTAATGTTAACCGTCATACGGGAGGGACGTCTGTCAGTTTGCTTCGGTTACTGATCTATTATGTTCCGTTGGAGTCTGAGAAAAGGCTGTTTGACATGTCAAAAATGTGCTCAGAACTGATTCTAAGCAACATTTCAACTTGATAACAAGCTTTAAATGTGCTCTTTGAAAAATGTTGCGTTACTTCTTTTTGGAAACTCAGAGATGCCTGGTATTCAAATATGATTAAACATAAGGAATATCAACAAGATTCTTTCATTTGTGTACACATTGTGGGGCTTACTTTATTTGTTGAAGGGATAGTTAACCCAAAAAATTGAAATACTGTTATTAATTACTCACCCTCATGTCGTTCCAAACTCATAAGACCTTCATTCATCTTTGGAAAACAAATTAAGATATTTTGGATGAAATCCGAGAGCTTTCTGTCTCTGCATAGACAGCAACGCAACTGACACATTCAAGGCCAAGAAAGGTAGGAAGGACATCGATAAAATAGTCCATGTGGCATCAGTGGTTCAGTGAAGCTATGAGGATACTTTTTGTGTGCAAAGAAAACAAAAATAACAACTTTAATTAACAATTTCTTCTCTTCTGTGTCAGTCTTTGATGCACGTTTACAAGAGTATTGATGCTAAATAAGAAAAATGTACACATCTTCATTCTGTTCAAAAGTTTTCACCCCCTGGCTCTTAATGCATCGTGTTTACTTCTGAAGCATCAGTGAGCATTTTAACCTTCTGTAATAGTTGCATATGTGACCCTGGACCACAAAACCAGTCTTAAGTCGCTGGAGTATGTTTGTAGCAATAGCCAAAAATACATTGTATGGGTCAAAATTATTGATTTTTCTTTTATGCCAAAAATCATTAGGAAATTAAGTAAAGATCATGTTCCATGAAGATTTTTTGTAAAATTCCTACTGTAAATGTATTAAAATGTAATTTTTGATTAGTAATATGCATTGTTGAGAACCTAATTTGGACAACTTTAAAGGTGATTTTCTCAGGATTTTGATTTTTTTGCATCCTCAGATTTCAGATTTTCAAATAGATGTATCTCGGCCAAATATTGTCCTATCCTAACAAACCATACATCAATAGAAAGCTTATTTACTGAGCTTTCATATTATATATACATCTCAGTTTTGTAAAATTTAACCTTATGACTGGTTTTGTGGTCCAGGGTCACATGAGTCCCTCAGTTGTCCACAGTGTGAAAAGGATCTCAAAACCAAACAGTCTTTGTTGGAAAAGGTTCAAATTCACAAAAATGCTAATAAAAACAAGAATTTGTGGGACCTGAAGGATTTTTCTGAAGAACAGCACACGTTCAAGGCCAAGAAAGATAGTAAGATAGATAAAATAGTCCATGTGACATCAATGGTTCAACCATAATGTTATGTTATAACAAAAATAACTACTTTAATTAACAATTTCTTCTCTTCTGTCAGTCTCCGACGCACGTTCACAAGAGTACCATGACATTCGCGTTCATTTGTGTCCCTTACGGGTTTGAAATGAGTAATTAATGGCAGAATTTGACTTTTTGGGTGAAATAACCCTGTTAATATCCCTAAACTGGATATCCATCTATTCTTATATTCTCTATGTGGAGTGTAAAATGTCTAAAAGCCTCAATAATGTCTGTAAAATTACTTTTTCTTGAGTTGTAGAACAGATCAAAAGAATTCGACAGAAAACTGGAGTTACTACGATTGTTATGATTACTGTAAATCAACTAGATCTCTGGAAGTCCCAAAGTGGGTTATATTTTAACATGAGGGTTGTGTCTGCACTGGTTTACATCTTAATCTGAAGAAATTAGTATCAGTCATAAAAGTAGTAACAGTCATAAATTCCTAAAGATCGTTTCACATAATTTTTCAGGCTGAACTGAGACTGCCTATATTTTATTCTGACAGAAAACACTATGAAGAACAGCGCCATCTTGTGTTCAGTCTTCTACAATGTACTTAAATATTTTACAACGTTTTAAACGCATAGTATATTAAAGTATTTAAAATATATTGTAGTATATTTTTACATTTTTAACATTAAAAACAGGGATTTTAGAAAAGTGACAGATTTCATCAAAGCCCACAAATTCTACTAAAAAAATACCCCTAATTGCAGAATGGCACATTTGACAAATCAGAATAAAGTATTTCACATTGTGTACTTATGACTAGACAACACTGAGTGTTTAATGTATTTTTCAAATATAAATGTATCTTAACTGCTACTGTTTGCAAGATCAGTGACTTGCTGTCTGAAGACAGCTGTCTGAAGATTGTTTTCTGTCCTTTAGGATGTGTGTGTGAGTTGAGATAGAGCTCAGGCCAGTGATGGAGGCACGGCTGAACTGCAGCTCTCACTGTGAGTCTGGCGTCTGCTTCATCTACCCAGGAGTGAACAGCCAGCAGGGCTGGGACGTCCTGCAGAGACTCTGTGCGCTCTCAGCGGTACATTCTCACACTCATCCCTCTCCAACAAACACTCTGGACAATTACATTCACAAACACTGGGATCCACAAGTTTGAGCCATACAAAATGCTTCTGTTTTGTAATTTTTCTTATTTAAAGACTATAGAATTATCATGTACATTAAATCGTGTTTGGGGTCAATATTTTGTTTCTTTTGAAAGCAGCAGTAAATCGGCATATTATAATAATTTCTGAAGGATCAGGTAACACTGAAGACTGGAGTAAGGATGCTAAAAAAATTAGCTTTGATCACAGGAATAAATTACATTTTAGAATATATTCAAATAGAAAACAGTTATTTTAAATCGTAGTAATATTTTACAATATAACTGTAATTGCTGTATTTTTTTTTAATCAAATGCGGTCTTGGTGAGCATAGGGAACTTTAAAGGTCCCATATCGTACACATTTCTGGAGGTTTATTTTATTTGTTGATGTCCTTAAGAATATATATTTGCGGTATAAGTGCCAAAATCCATCTCAATATATTTTTACAGCTCCTTTTTTAGGAGCTCTGTCAAAAACAGGTCGATTTTGGCCCATCTAATTAATATTCATGAGCCTCTCTTCTGATTGGCCTGTTGTTTTCTGAGTGACGCACAACCAGGCCAATCACAGGTAACTACGGTCATGTATGCTGTAAGCGTAAGCGAGCTCAGAGCAATAGAGAGAGCTGATACTCAACAGGATATTTTAGAATGATCATTAATGTTTTTTCTTTTACAAACACCGAATGCAGTAGGCTACATAACTGTTGCTTTAGTAAAGCCCCTTTCACAATGCGCGCTGATTCTGGAAAATTACGGGAACTGTGTGAACCAAAGCCAGAACCTAAAGGCAGTGTTGTAGTAATGATGCACGTTATCAAGCGACTCTTCACAACGAAAAATAACGTTACGTGCAAAGTGGAATGAAGCAGCGATCATCAGGCAGAGCCAGCTCCTCACTATCAGCGCTGAAGCACAGTTTGTTCAGGTTAGTTTCAGTTTAGTGAAACGTACGCGTCGCATTACATCTCACATCCAAACGTCACATGTCTTTATGGTTTGTGTGTAAAGCAAGCACAGATTCCGGAAAACAACTGTGAATGAACCAAATTAAACAATTCCGGAACAAATCGTGGGACACATTATGCGTGTATTTACCGGAATCGCTGTGTGAAAGAGGCTGAAGTTGACGTGCCGCTGGTCTCTTATATTCACGTTGTTCTGAAGCCTGTGTAATGATCGTAGCTTGACATCTATCGACTGAACAGGGTTTTCTCAATTTGTTTTCCTGTTGTTGTTGCTCAATGGAATGGATGCGTTGTTGTCTGGGGGTTTGACAAAAGGAGGGTGGGACGTTGGTTTGTGACTGCAGGCGGTGACTTGAGTCGATCGGACGTCACATCGTTACGGAAGTCACAGCTGCTCGTGTAAATGAACAGCTACTTTAAGCAGGCTGTGTGCAGTTTACTGTGGATTGACTGTTTTGAAACTCATATGGTAGTTAGATAGCCCCTAGACCTTAGTTATCATGAAAAAAGCCAGGAAATTTTGATTTTGACGATATGGGACCTTTAAAAAGCATTAAAAATTGTTCAAACAGTAGTGTATGTATTCAGTATATTGTGCTGTTTGTCTCTGTCTAGAGGGGTGTGGATGTACAGAGTCGATCGCTGTCTCCTGCTCTTCGCGCTGTAGTCTGGACGCTGCTCTCTTGTGGGATTCTGCTGGCGCTCTTCTTCCTTGTTTTCACACTGCGCTTCAAAAACAACAGGTACAGGATCTCTGGATCCTAAACATGTCTTAGGACTCTTTTAATGCTTTACAGGTGGACTTTTTGTCTGCTGGCTATGGCTGCCAACATGAATTTTGATTATGTACCTCCGACACAGGATAGTGAAGATGTCCAGTCCCAATCTGAATGTGTTGACTCTCTGTGGCAGTGTACTCACATACAGCAGCGGCTTCTTATTCGCCGTGGAGGAGAAAACGCTGCTGTCAGGAGGAGGATCGAGAGCGGTCTTACAGGTACACATACACACACAAGGTTGTTTAGGTAGTCTGATGGCGCTGGCTTTTAAAATATAAGACCTTTTTCTTTTTGTACCAACTAAATAAGTCTTGTAAATCACATATCTGGCTTTTAATTTAGCTGGCTTATTGCTCTGAATTGCTAATGGCTGTTTACATTTTACAACACCATAAACCTTGTTTACTTTACCAAATATGTTTATGTAGAATTTAAAATGACTTTAAGCTTTAAGATGTCTCAAACCATACATCTGTGATTGATTATATACCTGTTGTTTACTCTAGAAATGCCTCTGGATTTAGTTATTTGAATGTATATGTCTGCATCTGAGTGTGTGTTTCTGTTTTGGATTGATTATATATTTAAGAGATGTACAGTTGAGTTCAAAAGTGTACATACACCTGCAAAATGTTAATTATTTTACAGAAATAAGAGGGATCATACAAAATACATTTTATTTTTTATTAAGTACTGACATGAATAAGATATTTCACACAAAATACATTTACATATAGTCCACAAGAAACAAACAATAGCTGAATTTATGAAAGTGACCCTGTTCAAAAGTTTACACACACTTGATTCTTAATACTGTGTTGTTACCTGAATGATCCACAGCTTTGTCCATGAGTCCCTTGTTTTTCCTGAACAGTTAAACTACTCACTGTTCTTCAGAAAAATCCTTGAGTTCCAACAAATTCTTTGTTTTTTATAGCAATTTTTGTATTTGAACCATTTCCAACAATTACTGTATGATTTTGAGATCCATCTTTTTACACTGAGGACAACTGAGGGACTCAGTTCTGCTTCAGAAGAAACACAATGCATTAAGAGCCGGGGGTGAAAACTTTTGGAATTTGAAGATCAGGGTAAATTTAACTTATTTTGTCTTCTGAGACAAATGTAAGTATCTTCTGCAGCTTCTGAAGGGCAGTACTAAATAAAATAAAAAAAATCATCTTCATTCTGTTCAAAAGTTTTCACCCTCTGGCGTTTAATGCACGTTTTTTCCTTCTGAAGAATCAGTGTTTGAACCCTCTGTAATAGTTGAATTTGACTCCCTCAGTTGTCCTCAGTGTGAAAAGATGGATCTCAAAACCATACAGTCATTGTTGGAAAGGGTTCAAATACACACAAATGCTGAAAATCCAAAGAATTTGTGGGTCCTGAAGAATTTTTCTGAAGAACAGCAGGCAGTTTAACTGTTCAGGACAAACATATATATTTTATTATTTCCAAGGCATTAAAATGGTTTTGCAATATCAAGAATTATAATTTGCACTGCCACTGACAGCTGAAACTCTTTCAGTTGGTCATCCTTATTATCGAGTCATGTAGTTTAACAAGTCATTTGATGTCCTATTTCAGACTTCAGTTCCTGGTTCATGTTTAACAAAAACAGTGCCATGATTTGTATGTTTAAAGCTGTTTGTGTGTTAAATGTATGTATAATTTTCTCTACCATCTTAATTTCCATTTCAGGCGCGGATGTGGACACTATGTATCGGCAGCTCTTTAGTGTTTGGCCCCATTCTTGGCAAAACATGGCGGCTCTACAGAGTGTTCACTCAGCGTGTGCCCGACAAGAGAGTGGTGAGCTGTAATACATGTTTGTGTATGAACAGGCTATGAATCTCTGGTTGAAATCACTGGCTTTACCACAGTACGTTGGTTGTGTTTCAGATTATTAGAGACATCCAACTGATGGGTTTGGTTGCTCTGCTGGTCCTAGTGGATGTTGTTGTTCTAGCAGCATGGGGTCTGACGGATCCGATCAAGTGCTCTCGCTCTGTTAGTGCTATGGTGAAGGTAGACCCACTTTTTAAAGTATTTTCACATAGCTCGTGTCTAAACAATGACTATGTCTGTCATGCTCAAAAAAAAAACATAAATACACTGTATAGTAGTAGTCCATTCAACTTGTACATTCTCATTTCATTTTTGAAGCCTCACAGCTATTATTTCACAATAGAGGGATATAAAGAATCATTTATGGCATGTAAAGTATTTTGTGTTGTTTCATTTTTGTGTCAGGTCGTAGAGCGGGACGCATCCTACTCTTTGTCCCAGTTGGACTCCTGTTCTTCTCTCTACTCTGACCTGTGGGTAATCCTGCTCTCTGTGCTTAAGGTAAAATTCAGCTTTGGCTTAACAGAAATTACATTGCAGTTTATATCTATCTTGCTTCACACTGACTCTCTTTGCTCTTTTACAGGGCAGCCTCCTCCTGTACGGCACATATCTTGCCGGCCTGACAAGCAATGTGAGCTTACCTCCAGTAAACCAGTCTACGACCATCATAGGTGCTGTCTGCCTGGTTACTATGTCGAGCGCTGTGGCTGTACCTGTCTCTCTTTACCTGTACGCCTGGCCCAATGTGGTCTACAGTGTAGTGTCTGGGGCCATCTTCATCTGCACAATGGCCATAAACTGTCTACTGTTTGTCCCTCAAGTACGTCCTGGTAAATTCACTGCCAATGTATTGTGTTTTTTTAAGTCATAGTCTTTGTCTAGTCTTTGTTTCTGGTCAGGAAAAACTTAACCATGAGGCTTTGGTTGAGGCACAACCGATCGATAAATCTACCACCGGAGAGGCAGATCTAGGTGATGAGTCAGCATCAAACATCAAGTGTGTTTACACAATGTGTCCTGTACGTTTGGAGAGGACACTGCTAATGTTGGCTCTTTATGACAGTGTGGATTTTGGATAATATTACATCAGTTCGTTGTGGATCGATCAGAGAGAACTTGTGTGTGGTTAAGATAAAAAGGTTGGCAAAAAAGGAAACATTTAGTCAGTGAAGCACACAGACCTGATAAAGCCTGATTAAAAAAATTGTACAATAACTACACTACCAGTCAAAAGTTTTTGAACAGTATTGTTTTTAATGTTTCTTTTTATTTATTTTTAAGACGTCTCTTATACACTATACCATTCAAAAGCTTGGAGTCAGTATCATTTTGGGGGGGGGGGGGGGATGGCAAATTGAAGCAAATACTTTTATTTAGCAAGGATGCTTTAAATTGATCAAAATTGATGTTAAAATCATTTATAATGTTACAAAATATTTTTATTTTAGATAAATGCTGTTCTTCTGAACTTTCTTGAAAAAAATCCACTCAGCTGTTTTCAACATAATAATAATAATAAATGTTTTTGAGCAGCAAATCAGAATATTAAATTGATTTCTGAAGGATCATGTGACTGGAGTAATGGTGCTAAAAATTCAGCTTTGAAATCACAGGAATAAATCAAATTTAAAATATATTCAAATAGAAAACAGTTATTTTAAATAGTAAAAATATTTCAAAATTTTACTGTTTTTGCTGTACTTTGGATCAAATAAATGCAGGCTTGGTAAGCAGCAGAGATTTCTTCAAAAAACATGAAAAATCTTTTGACTGGTAGTGTAAATCATTCAGTAACTTCAGTAAACACGAGATAATGTATATAATTTTATACTCCTGCTGTACCTACATGTTCATCATTATTATTCTTCCCTCTAGCTGACCCAATGGAGACAGTTTGAAGAGGAGACAAACTCTCATCCCAGTCAGATGGCCAAATATTTCAGCAGTCCCAGCAAGACCACACACTCCATGTACAGCGAGGATGAGATCTATTATCTACTTGGAGAAAATGACTCCATGAAAAGACTTATCAATGAGGTAACAATAATTATTACATTTTCATAGTGTTAATCAAAGCAAAGCTTTTCACTTCTCTTTTGCTCCTGATAGCATTTATAACCTACACATGCCTAGAGGGACATGTGAAAAACGATGCATTAAGAGCCGGGTATGAAAACTTTTGAACAGAATGTGTACATTTTTCTTATTTTGCCTAATTATCATATTTTTTTCATTTAGTACTGCCTTTCAGAATCAACAGAAGATACTTAATTGTTCCCCAGAAGACAAAATAAGTTAAATTTACCCTGATCTTCAAATTCAAAAAGTTTTCACCCCCAGCTTAATGCATAGTTTTTCCTTCTGGAGCATCAGTGAGTGTTTGAAGCTTCTGTAATAGTTGCATATGATCCCTCAGTTGCCCTCAGTGTGAAAAGATGGATCTCAAAATCATACAGAAATTGTTGGAAAGAGTTCAAATCCCACAAAATACTGAAAAACCAAAGAATTTGAGCGACCTGAAGTATTTTTTTTTAACTGTTCAGGACAAACAAGGGACTCATGAACAACTATCACTAAACAAAACTATTATTTTCTCTTGTAGACTATATGTAAACATCTTATGTGAAATATCTTATTCAGGTCAGTACTAAATAAAAATGCATTTTGTATGATCCCTTTTATTTTGGTATAATTATAAACATTTTGCAGATTCTTCAAGGTGTGTGTAAACTTTTGACCTCAGCTGTAGAGATTTTAAAAGGAAGTCAATGGGATTATAGCTAATTGTCTGCTGAAAAACCATCAGTTGATTAGACATAGGCAAATAGCACATGGAGTCAGAAGATGCTGAAGGACTATGATTGTGGTGGATATAGCTTAAAAACTATCGCAGGATGTACATTTAGAGATTTTGGTCTTGGTTTAAAGGATTTTGTCAAACCAACATGAAATAATTTGATTACACTGAGTGAAACGATGGAACTAGTTTCGTCCACACAGTGATTACTGGTTTGTGTACGCATCTGAAGATAAATTCCAGCATTGGGTGTGGACAGAAGTGTGTTTTGCGTCACTAGCCCATGAGTGAGGCTGGATCCTTTGTTTTACATTTCCTCAAGGCTCCGCTTTGTGATCTCACATCCTGTAAAATTGGCACCTAACCCATACACCTACTTAGAGAACTGAGTCGTTCTAGATAATGACCGTGATTATGGTGATGAGGTTTTTAAACCGTTTTCCCCATGTGTCCTTCATATTTGCAGAAGAATGCCGTTATTGATAGCCTACAGGAACAAGTGAACAATGCCAAGGACAAGCTGCTCAAACTGATGACTGCTAGCCACCCCTTGGATGAGGGAGAAATGGACTCCTCCAACACTAACCTCAACTCCACCTCCACCCAAACCACAGTGGTATCTCCTGATTCTCCAACTCTATTGAAATACTCCGAAGTTGCTCCAGTGAGAGCTCTCTCTCCACCTCCATATGTACCTCCTCCACCGCTTCCTACTCACACTACCTCACAGCGAACATCTCCTGAAGGTCCAGTAGCTATAGAAGTTCCTCCTTCTTCACCACACCTGAGGTCTTCACCTCCTCAGGATAACACGTCCAATGAGGTCTCTCAGGTTGAAAGTCTGAATGGAAACACAGAAGATACAGTTCCAACCATGAACCATTTCAGAAACTCAGGTCTTGGAAAAGAGATTTCAGAGAAGCCACTAGAAGTGCCTTCGAATCAGGAGAAATTACCACAGGGTTCCTCTCTTCTGGGTCCTGCACGGTGTAGTTCACCTCAGGTTGAGTCTCCAATGCCATCGGCTTCTCTTGAGCTTCCCACAATGTCACCAACGGGAAGACTGGGTTTTGTTACCAATGAGCAGCTGGTGGAGATCTTGCAGGACCTAAGCGTGGATCCCATAAGCAGCTCCATCAAGTCCTCTGACCTGACCCTCAGTCCAGATGAACTGAGCACGACTCTTTCTCCTCGATCTCCTCTACAGTTCTTCTTCCCTACCATCTCACCCTATCTCATGCGTAAACGCAGACCTCCGTTTTACTCCTCAAGAGGTGGACCTCCACCTTACTATTTTCCAGGCTCGGTTCCTCCAGGACGAGGGACAGCATCAGCACTAGTGGACCACGAAAAGTTGAGAGACGATGACTCTCAAAGGCATGACTTGTGGGATGAGAGAAAGAGGAGGAGGAGGCATGAGAAAGCACAGGCTCGACGTGGCTCGGGACAGGAGACTTGGGAATGTTCTTCTCACAAGTGCACCATTACGCCTTTCACAGGACAGGTTCCTCAGCCTGCCTCTACTGGACTAATAGAGGGGGTTAAACACTCAGAGGAGCCATATGACTACTCAGACTCTGACTCTAGTAGCTCAGAGGACTTTTGTTACTACCAGCGGCCCTACTGCGGGGCCTGTCATCATCCTTACGACTCCACAGACAGCCTCACCTCAGGGACCTCTGACAGCGAGGATGAGGACTTCTGCCACTCAGCACATCCTGTTGTGAACTTTAAAGTGGACCTTAAACCAACTTTTGTCTGAACAGACTGCACATTTACAGTTTGTATCTGACAAAATGCTCTTTTTGTTTTGTGTGAACCTAATTAAATTATTTAGACACATAGTATCTTACCTGATCTCATGACAAGAACGTACCTGTGGGAACTTTTTCGCAAGATGCAAAATACGTACCAATAAGTACATATCACTGCAGTTTCCAACAGAAATGGACTCTAGAGGCGGTAAAACAGTTGTGATTACAGCTCCATATGTTTCGCTTTCTGGACGTAACAAGCTTGCTCGGTAGCTCAGCAGGCAGGGAATTGGATTTAGGATGCAAAATCCGTGATTACAAATCCTATGAAAAACTCAATGAAAGATCTGAAAGACGAGGGATCAAAAAACAAGCTAAAATGGCATGTTTGCGATTGCGTTTTTACGTCACATCCACTTCTGTTCGTACTATCAGATAGGTTTAGGTGTAGTGCAGATGGTACGTTATTTTAAAACGTCACAGGGCATTAGAGCTATAGCGCCATTCAACGGACATTTCAAGTCAGAACTGCGGTGACATGTACAAGACCAACATCACATAAAATGTACCATATGTACGTTCATCTGTTCCGGGGAAAAAGACGAACACGCTTTTAATGCCACTCAGTGAACATTCCACATCGAATGTGTAACAAAACATACATGGCGGTATGTATTGTGCATCTTTCCCATCTTTCTCGTACGTTTTCATCATGAAATCAGGTTGATCTCCTTTCTTTAGAAAGAAGTCTAAGCAGGGCTGCAATTATTTTAGAATGATTTCTGAAGGATCATGTGACACTGAAGACTGGTGTAATGATGCTGACATTTTTTTTTTGTTTTGTTATCGCAGGTATAAATTACAGTTTAAAATATATTAAAATAGAAAACTAGCTATTTAAAATAAACTATTTTCTAAAACATTAAAACAACTTTATAATTCCAAACATATTGTACATTAAAAATGCACTTCATACAGACTTGAATACACCTCTTATATGATGGATGTTTTATGTAAAACTGTTTAGTAAAATTTAATTTGATATATTTTTATTGGTGTCTAAAGTCAAAAATGTCTTAAATAATAAAAAAAAATCTTAAAAAAGAGAAAAGTTATTTAGAAGAAGTTAAGTTGTATAATTTAATATTATTTCATAACTAAATCATAAACATAAGAAAATATATAACAGACAAACTGTCATGGTCATTATTTAATTTTTAATTTATTTATTTTTAGAAGTTTTCAGGCATTAAATTGAATCTAAAATAATGTATTGTGTAATTTTTCATTGGAAAATGTTTGAAAACTGAAAAGTTTTTAGAGAATTTTAGTCATTATGAAAAGAAAAAAAAATTAAGTTGAACATAACTGGGTCATAAAGTAGTAATACGGTGGTTTTGCTTACCTCTTCTCTGATTAGCATAACTAATGAAAATGAGCCATTTGAGTGGAGTGGAGGGGTGAAGTGAGCCAATACAAGACCATCCTTGGTCTCTCCTGTGTCTGTAAAAAAAAAGGTATTTGTTTACTCTTATTTCTTTAAGAAAGCTATTATTATACAGTTTCAGGAATATCACATTTTATACATTTCAAAAGTTGAATTCAAAATTACAATTCTACTTACATTAATTAGTGCAAATTAAAAGAGAAATTAGATATGTAGGAAATATTCCAATGCAAATATTCTCAAAAAACAACTAAATAAAAACAATCAGCTGTGAAGTTAGCTTTTAGTGTGTTTTTAAATTCTTATAACATTCCATGATCATTTAAAATTTCTCTTGCAGTCCTGTGATATTCAATAGGTTATCCTAAAAATTAAATCTTTCCAAATGATAAATCTTTTTCTTGCAATATTAACGTTTGTGTGTGTGTGTGTGTGTGTGTGTGTGTGTGTGTGTGTGTGTGTGTGTGTGTGTGTGTGTGTGTGTGTGTGTGTGTGTACCTGGTATTCATCACGTTGTGAGGACCAAATGTCCCCACAAGGATAGGAATACCAGTAGATTTTGACCTTGTGGGGACATTTCTCAGGTCCCCATGAGGAAACAGGCTTATAAATCATGCACAATGAGTTTTTTTGATGAAGTAAAATTATGCACAATATCCTGTGAGGGCTAGGTTTAGGTGTAGGGTAGGTGTAGGGCGATAGAAAGTACGGTTTGTACAGTATAAAAACCATTACGCCTATGGAATGTCCCCATAAAACATGTAAACCCAACATGCGTGTGTGTGTGTGTGTGTGTGTGTGTGTGTGTGTGTGTGTGTGTGTGTGTGTGCAGTTTTTATACATGATACTGTTTTATGTTTACCAAGTCTGTTATATATATCTTTATCTCCTTATTTATCTAATTTAAACTCTTAGGAGGCAATGTGACTGAAGAACTTGAGCTGCACCATGTTTTTTGTTCAAACAGTGTTTTTAAAACTGATTTTTTTTTTTTTTTGCATATATTGCATTTATGTAAATATTTTAGTGTGTGTGAATGTGTTTATATCTCCCGTAAACATGTTTTCTCTATGAACCTAAGTTTGTTATTGAATCTCTCTTAGCAAGGAATGAACATACAAACAAATGAACCTGATTGCATATGCATACTAAAAGACTGAATGCTGGTGAGATGTGTTTATCATTGTTTGTGCCTGTGAATAAATGTGTGTACGACTGTATATACATCTGTGCATGTGTGCAAACACACATCCACTCATGCCCAAGGAAGTCTTTGCATTAAGGAGAAAAGAAAACCGCAACTTGCATTACTTGCATCACTTGTTCTATTGCAGATGTAGGGCTATTTGTGAAACATCATTGTCAAATGCGCTCAAAGCAGCAAGGAAAGAGTGGTAGCAGAAAAGAAGCACAGATATTGTGCAACATTCAGGATGTATGGTCGCACTGTAGAACTAAACCACAATAATGGTGATGGCCGGGGGAAAGGGAGAATCTGCCTATCTACAAAATGTAAATAAGCAATTATGTTGTATGCTGTGTTATGCAAGCCCACTGCAGAAATGTGCAATCATTCTTATTTGAAACATGCCTATGTTATGTACATCATCCTTGCATTTGGATATTTACTTCTCTGCTCTTTTGAGCAAAAAGTGTTATGTCTAATGAAAACCTTCAGACAGTTTGCTAATGCATAAGACTGCATTTAAGCCATCAGAATCAAAAAGAAATAATTTAACAACACCCAAGTAAATTGTTTCCCTGGTTGTTCTTAGTACGTCTCAGGTCAAAGAATGCACCGGTCAAAGGACAAAGCCATCATAGTAGGATTGTTGTTCATCATATTCAGTATTTACTATAGAAGTAACTATTCATTTAAGCATTTAAAACTGCCTCACATCTGTAATGTCAAACGTAGTTTGAATTAGTTCAACTATAATATTATGAAGCTACAAGAACTTTTTGTGCGCAAAGAAAACTAAAATAATGACTTTATTCAATGATTTCTTTAGTTCTCTTTAAAGCTTGACACGGAAGAGAAGAAATTGTTGAATAAAGTCATATTTTTGTTTTCTTTGCACACAAAAAGTAAATTAACGTTGAACCACTTGTCACATGGACTATTTTAATGATGGCCTTACTATCTTTCTGTGCCTTGAACGTGTCAGTTGCATTGCTGTCTATGCAGGGTCAGAAAGCTCTCAGATTTCATCAAAAATATCTTAATTTGTGTTCCGAAGATGAACGAAGGTCTTACGGGTTTGGAATGACATGAGAATGAGTAATTAATGACAGAATTCTGATTTAATATGAAAATGAAACTGCTTGTAAGTAAAAGACACACATTTGCAAATGACATAGCAGTTTTGTTTTAACTAGAGAAGTAAAAGGTCAACAATTTTGCTGTCTTAGCATTGTGACGTTAAAGCATCTCCTCTATTTGCAGCACAAGATGCACATTCACTGCCAATCTAACCGAGACTTGCTGACCTAAGAATACCTATTGGACAAAAAGCAGTATACCTTGGATGCAAAAAAGTTCGTCTTTTGGATTTGGAAATTGTTTTGTAGGATTGTAAAATGTGACCTTGGACCACAAATTCAGTCTTAAAGGAGTAGTTCATGTCTTTCTTTCTTCAGTTGTGAAGAAATTATGTTTTTTGAGGAAAACATTTCAGGATTTCTCTCCATGTTTTGGTCTTCTATGGTGCCCCCGAGTTTGAACTTCCAAAATGCAGTTTAAATGCAGCTTCAAAGGGCTCTAAATGATCCCAGCCGCGGAAGAAGGTCTTATCTAGCGAAACGATCGGTTATTTTCTAAAAACATTTACAATTTATATAAATGTTTGAGGTTAAAAAGTATATAAATTGTAATTTTTTTTAGAAAATAACCAAGCGTCTTGACCAAGACTCTTCTTTTCTCGGCTGTGAGTGTTTAGAGCCCTTTTAAGCTGCATTTTGGAAGTTCAAACTCAGGGGCACCATGGAAGTCCATTATATGGAGAGAAATCCTGAAATGTTTTCCTCAAAAAACATAATTTCCTATACGACTGAAGAAAGAAAGACATGAACATCTTGGATGACAAGGGGGTGAGTACATTATCTGTAAATGTTTGTTCTGAAAGTGAACTAATCCTTTAAGTAGCACAGCTTCATTTGTAGCAATAGCCAATTGTATGGGTCAAAGTGATCGATTTTTCTTTTATGCCCCAAATCATTAGGATATTAAGTAAAGATCATGTTCCATGAAGATATTTAGTAAAATTCCTACAGTAAATATGTCAAAACTTAATTTTTGATTAGTTATATGTATTGCTAACTTCATTTGGACAACTTATAATTATAGGCGATTTTCTCAATATTTAGATTTTTATTTTGATTCAGAATTCTTGAAAAGTTGCATCTCAGACAAATTTTCATCATATCCTAACAAACCTAACCACATATCAATGGAAAACGTATTCATTCAGCTTTCATATGATATATAAATCACAATTTCAAAATATTTACCTTTATGACTGGGTCACAAATATTGTCGCAAAAGATAGGCTGATAAGTTTTTGAAGCTTTTGAAGTACGTCCATGTGAACCGTAAGTTGCTATGTTTGAGTTTTGATTTGATCCATTTTGTTAATTCTGCTGTCTAAATATATGTTAAAATTCACAAAGTTTAATTGGCTGAGCTTGAATCTAGTTATGCAATACTCTTTTTAATAACTTAGAACATGTGTATTCATTTTTATAGTTTAAAAGACACTAGACACATTACATTAGCTGAAACGCTAATCAAATAATCAGAATCAAAAATGAACTGAAAACATATGTGAGTGATTTGTTAATTTCACTGTACCAAAGGCAAAGCGTCAGATCACAGAATAGATCAGAATGGCTCAGCTGACTAGCAACAGTGCAGCTTGGTTACTTTTGCGCCGTTGATGCTTCTTGACGATTGGTCCGTTTATTTTCCTCACTTATGCCTATTGGATGTTTTCACAATCCGTTTTTCCGCGCGCCCGCCCACTTTCGACTTCCGCGCGTCATCCGTGGTTGCAGAACACTGACAGATTGGCAAATTACACCATGTGTTCTGCGGGCTCACGCATTCGATTGGCTGAGCGTGTCGCTATCGCCCCGCCCATCTACAAGGAAACGCGCTGGATTGGCTAGTTTCGACCTCCCCAGGCCTTCCTGCGCGTTCACATTTTCCGATTCTCGACGCAGCGATGTGGCGTAACCCCATCTGTGCTGTCACTCAACTCTATTACAACCATCGCGCACGTTACGCCGTTTACGTTGATCGGCCGGAGTGACAAAGAGAACGAGCACAGACCGACGGAGAAGAAATAAAAAAGGAAATTTCTGAATTACCGTGGGGATTCTGATCAGCGTTTCCTTTCGGAACCGCACGTTTGGCTCGTTTCTTGAACTCCCGGTGTACATATTGGATTTCTTATTTGGTCATCCGTGTGCATGGAGTTAAGTGGGTCGGAGCGGCCGAGGATATCTGTCTTGAAATTGGGCAATTGGAAAATTCTCATTCGTATCGTTGGTTAGAGCAAGGAAGCCGCCATGGCTGGTGCTACTGGATCGTTGAGTCTCCACCTCAGTATATGAGAAATACTGAATGGCGATGAAAAACCATTTGAAATTGTCAGCGTTGTGAGGGCATATTAGACACGGACTGTGTTCTTTGTGTAAATCTCTGTTCCAGTCAGAGAGAAAGAAAGAAAGACGAGGATCGGTGGGTTTTGTTCGAGGGGAGCTGGGAAAAGGCCAATTTTGATGAGCACCTTAATTCATGACCGAATTTATCTGAGCTTTCATCACTGAAGACAATACGAATAGTCGCAGAAAAACGGTCCCGAGGAAAATGATCTGAAAGCGAGACGCTTGAGAGCTCACTGAAGAAAACGACCGTGAAGGGACCCCGGACAGCCGAGTTGCTTTCGCCCATTTTCCTTATTATTTAAATCGGAGACAAACTGCCTCCCGTGGGTCGAAACGGATTCGTTCAAGACAAACAAGCGTATTTTACTCTGAGAGACGCGTGGGATTTCGGATTGGAAAATGTCCGGTCGGCCTAGAACCACCTCCTTCGCAGAAAGCTGCAAGCCAGTGCCGCAGCCGTCGGCTTTCGGCAGCATGAAAGTCAGCAGTAAGTATCATTTTCGGACGCCGGGAAATATGCTTTCGGTGCTTTGGCGAGGCTACTCGTGCTGTTGACCTCACCTGGTCGCTTTAATAACCGAGAATGGCTCATCTGTGATCATCGAGCGAGTCAGGCACATGAGCTGAGATTTGAGTGCCTTCAAGTGTCACCTTTGGGTGAAATAGGACATGCCCCATTTTAAGTCGGTCAGCGTGCTTTATCCCACAGCCGAACCGATACCAGGACCCTGGCATGGGTTAAACGGGCATGACTGGCACTGGTTGAGGGCAGGTTGGTGGCGAGGGAACTTTTTCTCTCCGTTTTAATAGAAAGAAGGTCTTTATAGTACAGGAGGCTGAATCAGCCACGGAGTCGATGCTGTAGCCCTGTTAGCCCTCTGACAGCAGCTTGCCATTATACCTTTTTCTTTTTTTTAAATAGCCATCTGTTATATATCAGGTGCTTTTCTTATTTTCTTATTTGAATATTCTTATTTTCTAGCAGATATTTTTATTTGGTACTACAGCTTATTTTTAAATACTGAGCGACTAGCATGTTTCTAGTACTCAGAATTCAGTAGGCAAAATTAAGGTACTTATATTACATCATACTAGTGATTATTCCTTTGCTACGAATGACAGGTAACAAATAGTACATTTTGTAATTGATACTATGGTTGAGTTATAACTACTCAATTCCAACTACTATGTATTCCAGTTATTGCTAGCATCTATTCTAGCTTTATTAGCTGTGCCAGATGTCACTAGTAATAATTCTTATCTATTTTCTCATGTAATGACTATATAAAGTAGCAATTTTAATGTTCAAATTAATCTTACCAGTAAGATCTTTAAATGTTACTAGTAGCTGTAAAATGTCATCCTGGAACACAAAACCAGTCATAAGGGTCAGGTTTTTGAAATTGAGATTTATACTTCATCTGAAAGCTGGATAAATGAGCTTTCCATTGATGTACAGTTTGGTTAGGATAGGGCAATATTTGGCCGAGATATAACTATTTGAAAATGTACAATCTGAGAGTGCAGAATATTGCGAAAATTGCCTTTAAAGTTGTCCAAATGAATTTCTTAGCAATGCATATTACTAATCAAAATATAAGTTTTTATATAATTATGGTAGGAAATTTACCAAATACTCCACGGAACAAGATCTTTACTTAATATCCTAATGATTTTGGCATAAAAGAAAAACTGATAATTTTGACCCATCCAATGGACTTTTGGCTGTTGCTACAAATATACCTGTGCTACCTATGACTAGTTTTGTGGTCCAGGGTCACATATTACACCATGCTAGTATTTATTTCTTGGCTTCTAACAACATGTAACAAATAGTCAATTTTGTAATTGATATTGTATTTTAGATACTTTATTTAGTAACTATTCACGTCTATCTACTATGTATTCAAGTTGTTGCTAGCATCTATTTTAGCTTTATTAGTATGTATTTATTACTTACTGTATTTGTACATTTATGAGACGGTAGTAACTATGCCAGATGTCACTAGTAATAATTCTTATCTATTATTTACTTTTTTTCTTCTCATATATACAGTATATTGAGTAATTAAAATTGCTACTTTATAGTTCAATTTTAATCTTGCAATAAGATATTTAAATGTTACAGCTGTGTAGTAAATGTCTAATTAACATACTAGTGTCTACTAGTATATTACTAGAAAATTGTCGTTATAAAACCTGAAAAAAGATACGAGATTTCTGTAGTTACAAGTAACTGAAGAATAAGTACTAATGCCGAAATCGTATGTCACAATAGAAGTAATTTTATTTTACAGTAACAATATATATTATGATATAGTTTTTAAAAAAATATTATTTGATTTGAAATAAGTTTTTTTTAGTATCAAAATTTTAAATGCCACTTTACTGCAACATCACATGAACATGGCAGACATGACAGAAACAGCCATTTCGTTTTTTTATTTCAAACAAGGCACAATATATATATATAAAAAATATATGTGACCCTGGACCACAAAACCAGTCTTAAGTCGCTGGGGTATATTTGTAGCAATAGCCAAAAATACATTGTATGGGTCAAAATTTTTGATTTTTCTTTTATGCCAAAAATCATTAGGAAATTAAGTAAAGATCATGTTCCATGATGATTCTTTGTAAAATCCCTACTGTAAATATATCAAAATGTAATTTTTGATTAGTAATATGCATTGTTAAGAACCTAATTTGGACAACTTTAAAGGTGATTTTCTTGCACCCTCAGATTCCTGATATTCAAATTGATGTATCTCGACCAAATATTGTCCTATCCTAACAAACCATACATCAATAGAAAGCTTATTTATTGAGTATTCATATGATGTATACATCTTAGTTTTGTAAAATTTAACCTTATGACTGGTTTTGTGGTCCAGGGTCACATATATATACAAACACAACAAATGTGTTGCAAGTTGCAACACCAAAGAAAACCCACATCCATAAGATGTTATACATTACAAAATGTCTGAAAAGAAGCGGGATGAAGCAATAGTTTATTATTTTTCCCACTCCATATACAATTCTGTAACGTTCCAGTATAGCTTTTAATATATCTAATATATCTATATCTTTAATCCAAAAATCGCTGCCAGTTGACAAACTTTTACAGGTCTATCATGTTTACTGGTGTATTGCCCACCCCAAATGCTTAATACATTGTTATTAGTAAATCTGAAATAGAAATGCATACTATAGTTGACACACAGATCCTAATGAATTTCAACAGAAAAAAATAGAATTTGTGACAATTAGCAAAGAAAAAAATAACCAATGAATGCGTATCAGTTACTAATTAAATAGATACTAGCCACAGTCATAATAGTAGTATCTAATGAATAGTTACTAATGAGACTAGTCATTATTGAATTTCTTTCTTGTAATGAAAAAGTTAGCAGTAAAGTAAAATAAAGTGTTAGGGCTGTTTTGGGATCCTGTGACCTTCTGTCATACCTTTCACACCATTAGCTATGGCAAGCAGAGATCCATCTTTGAAAGGCCATATGGACACAACTCTGTAACAAAAGACATCACATGGACACATCACGTGTCTTTATTATGATTTTAAAATGTATTTATTTCGCTGTGGAGATACCTTTCTTGTACAATGCTTTAACTTATTATTACATAAGTTCCAGTTATTATATATAATGTTTGGATAAAAGTGTTTTAAAGTGATTTCCAGATTGGCAACACTAGAAGTATCTTTTTAAATTGGCTTGAATTAAGTGTTTGTGGTTGAATTGTTTAGCCAACCTTCTAAAACCACACACTTGACCCAAAAATGTTACCAAGCAGGAATCATCAGTAACATATAAATAGCTCATTTTAGTTTACCTTAACCTCCATTGCAGCTTTAATATGATGGATGTTGTTGTTATGAATCTACAGCTGTGCCGTCTGTTTTTAGACAGATGTCTTTTTGTCCCCTCTTCTGTCATTGTAATAGAGATAGGAATGTGCCTATTCAGACATATTTTCTCAGACGTTATTGCTGTATGTCCAGCATTACACCTTTTTCCCATTCAGACATATTTTCTCAGACGTTTGTTCATTCACACTGCAACAATAGCGAGTTATTTTGGGATATAATGTAGTATTGTTCACTTAAAGTCAACATGAAGTCAAAATTGACTCTATTCACTTTCTAAATGCATGTTCATGATCTTATTGTGAAAGAGTCATTTGATAAATATTATTCCATAATCCATTTGTCCTGGCAATCTTTTATCAAAACGTAATTATGTGCTCTGGCCGTAAAACGTCTTTACCTCTCAGCTGATGATTTTTTTTTTAACTCCTCCCTTTAATTGTAGTGCCCACTTTTCCTAATCCAATCAACTCCCAATGGATATTTTTTTTATTAAATTTTCTGTTTCACTTGGAAAGAAAGTCAGATTATGTAAAAGTATTGTTGTGAACAAGATATGAGATCAAATAATAGACTACTTCACAAAGTTCAAAAAACAAGTCAGACTTCCAGCAATTCTTTTTATTTTTGTCTTTGTCATCTTTATTTTTCAATCCCATTCTGTGTTTACACATTTAGTTTTTCATTGATCTTTATTTGCCAAATTGATTGGATTTGTGCACCTCAATCTGAGTTGATTTTTTTTTGCTGTCCAAAGTGGCATCCCGCAGCAGTATAAAACGCTCTCTCGTTCGCCTCTCTGTGTGGATTCGGTAAGGTGGGTGTCACCTTTCACCCCACTCCATTATTATCTGGCTCTGTCAGCTACTGTGGATGTGTGGAAGCTTTCCTGCACCCTCAGCACAACTCCTTGTATCTTTGCACATGTACATCCATACTGTCTTTTGCAATCACAAGTTGCACTCAACAGTAACTGATGGACTGGAGGCATCATTGCTTCAGCTGCAGTTAAGAGTATGGACAAGTTCGCAGAATATTGCGATTTGTCGACATATTAAAATAACTCCAGAGATATATAGACAAAAAGACCCCATAATAGGGCTGGGTGATTAATCGAAAAATAATCGAAATCGACATTCAGAACCTATAATCGATCAAATTTTTCCAGGTCAATTATTTCAATTACTTTCCCTTTAAAAACATTACTGCGTGTGGAGTCAGGTGACCCCACTCCGTTACGTTACGTTATTCCTCCGACATGTCGATGGAGAGCTTAAGCAGTATTTATACAGTAAAAAGTATTTACAGGATATACAAGAGTAATTTTATTTAGAGGAGATAGTGCTTATTTTCTACTTTTAATATTTAGTATTATTTTATAAATAATTTATTTTGTTCCCAAAAGTGCAAGTTATTTATTTTCACTAATTTAAGAAAAATGTGACTTTTCGTTTTAAGCAATATGTGCTTTAATTTCAGTTGTTAAACACTGATGTTCAATAAATAATCATAGATAGTAGATAGTGTGTGCACCCTTCATTCAAAAATCTCTCACTTGTAATATGTGAGCATATTTACTGTACAAAACTTGTCAGTGAACTATGAGGGCAAAAAAATAAATATTATTTAAATATAATTAAATATAATTTTATTAATGAATAAAATAATCGTTCATTAATCGTAATCGGGTTAAAATGTTCAATTAATCGAGATTTTGATTTTAGGCCAAATCGCCCAGCCCTACCCCATAAAATAAAAAATTGTAGTCCAGGTCTTTTAGCTTTGTATATTAGAGGTCGAGGCAGTATTGGCATTTTTGGTTGGTGTTTGTATTAGTACTGCATGTTTATTAATACAGGATATTAAACAGAAGTCACACATGAAGCGTAGACACTATTTAAAACAGGAGAGGACTTTATTTTTATTGTTCTTTCTGTTTCAAAAGGAAATAAATTAGCACGGTAAAGAAAATTGTGAATGCCAACCCTTTTTCATCTAAGCCTCACATTGTACGCATTGACTTAGGGTGTGTTCACACTTGTCATGTTTGGTTTGATTTAAACAAACTCTGGTGCGATTTCTCTGTTAGTGCGGTTCATTGAAGTAAGTGTGAACGCTGCCAGCCGGACCCTGGTGTGCACCAAACAAGTGGTCCGACACCACTAAAAAAAATGCGTCCACTTACAAACGAACTCTGGTGCAGTTTGATTAAAATGTGAACGCAACACGGACCAAATACTTCTAAACGAACCAAACACAAAAAAGTAATCACATGTAATGTTACGTGACATGATTTCACGAAGGGAACAAGCGGTGTATCCAAAACAAAATGTGAACGCATCAATATGCCTTTAGGTTCGGTATCTTTAGGTTCTCTGTCAAAAGTGCCAGTGTGAACGCTAAGCGGACCAGGACCAAATGTATCGTTTTCATTTTTGGTCCGGACCAAATGAACCGAACAAACCAAACTACAGGTGTGAACACACCCTTATTTTTTACATTTTAACAAACCGTAATCCATTTATGGCCACAAAAATGTGTACAGTACAACTGGAAATAATGTGGACTGAAGAATGTAGCAATCCTAAATTAGGCTTTTACACTGTGACATTGTATTTCAACAGGAAATTCACATACATTGTTGAGCTCCTGCCACAATGTATGGAGCACTTATGTGAGACCTAGTGTTAGCTCTTTGTTCCTCAGAGGGAGTAAACCAGTGAAATACGCTATTTTCAGTTGATTGACAGTGTACTTCAGGAAGTTTGCTGCAGTTCCCTTTGATGACGTGCCATTCATTCAGAAAAGCCACAGAAGTTCTCACAGCTTATATGATTAGCTTAGCCTTTGTCTCACACATAACAGGAGATCTTGTCTCTCAGTCTTATGAAACCATCAACAGGAAGTAACTGTGCCTTACAGTCTGAACTCCACCATGTGTGATGCAAGGAAACTTTTCAACAACAAATATGAACGGTTACACAATGCTATGTAAATGGTTTAAAGAACAAGCTGCTGTTTAGTTCAATACTGTAATTAAAAGCTAACTTCATCTTCTTTGAGAACAGTATGTCTTTGTTAAACACCTGATTACGAAATATGTTAGTTTTTAGTTTCTGGCTTCATAATTCTGATTCAGGATGGCTACAGTGCTGGTATGCTGATAATTATATGTTCTTATACTACGGGACCATTGAATGTTTTAATCTGATTGGCTGAAGAACGTTTTAAGGTGTGCATTATTTTCAGGGAAACGCACAGCCAAGATAGTTCCAGGCAGCTCTTGGCTGCATGTCTAGATCACTTCGCCACATGATTACAGTTATTCAGTTATTTGACACAGGCCAAACAAATAAATACAGTAATGAGAAGTTAATGTTCATTTTGAGCTCTAGTTATGATTTTACAATAGAGTATAAAAAAGGATGGACTCCTGTTCCCTCCAATGCAGAAAAGTGAAGCTATGTATGGCTACTTATATCCTGTGAAAATAACGTAATTTGGAGTCAGCAGTAGTGATTCATTTTGGATACCGAATTTTCGCAGTAGTGATAGTGAGGTAGAGCCACAGAATCATAGTCCCGCCCCAAATTCCGCCAAAACAAACTCACGATCATGACCACACCCCATTTTTATAGCATCAAATAACCCACTAAATGCAAACTTATTAGAAAAACGAACAGTTTATCATACATTAGCGTGAAGGGAACTACTGAAAATAATGGGAAAATGTATTTGAAGTGTAATTTAATGATTTATTTTGGCTTAGTGATGGAAATTAAGCTTTTCAAAGATTTGAATCAGTTGAACCACTTGCTTCACAAATTGTTTCACTGTTTCGAAGTGTTTGAAATGCCACACCTGCTGATCAGAACGGAATTAGATAATCAAATACCAGTTAATGTTAAATGCAGGCATAACGTGGTCTTTTATCAGTTTTCAGGGTTTGTTTTGTTTGTTCTGTTGATGGCCCTGCTAAACAGGCCAATAAAATACTATTAAAAGACTATTAGTACAAGACTATTAGCCAATAATTGACTGTTCCTTCAAGTCTTTTAATAAAATCTCATGCCCCTTTTCCACCAAGGCAGTTTGAGTGCTGGTTTAGAGCCAGAGCCTAGTTTCAAATTGGTTCTTTGTCTTTAGACACCCAAAGCACCTGCTTTGAACCTGGAAAAGTGGTTCGTAAGTACCACCAAAACATCTAGAAGAAAGAACCACTTACATTAGGTGCTGCGGGCAGGGTTACTGTGACCAACAAGAAACTTTTGACCGTCATATTTGAAATAGCAGCTAAACACAAACACATATTCGCCTTGAACATCAATAGCAACACAACGTCCACCAGAAATGGGCACTCGAGTTATATATATATACTTCAGACTTTAGACTCGACCTGAAATGACTCCAGATTTGACTTGAGGAAAAGGAATAGTTTAATGCTTAAGTCTTTTATCCTTAAGTACTTATATAACTTGCTGGTGGAAAAAGGATATCAGCGTGATTCATGTGTTCACAGACACCATCGCCCCCCAGTGGTGAACCATTGAAATTTTGAAACATTTTGAAAGAGTTCCGAATCACATGACTTTAGCAGTTTGATACATGCCAAGTTTTTTCATTAAACTCTAGATGGCATGGGCTGACGGGTTGTTAACGTACCTGGTGATATTCACAGCGTTATACGACTTGGCACAAGCTGATTGGTTCATGTCGCGTACGCAGCCAATGAGTTTGAACCTTAACCTTTAAATGGCTGGTCTGCATTCACTTTCAGAGTTCCTCTGAAACGCTCCACCTTCCCTAGCTCCACCTGTATAGATCTGCTATGGGTTGTTTTATATGCTATTTGTGCAGCAGCAGTATGTCTCAAATACTCACAGCACTGTATCACCATATGCCAGTAGCAAGTTCCTGTACTTGCTTGCAGCAGCAGCAATACTTTCCAACTACAGAAATAACCAACAGCAGCAGCAATTCAGCAGCGTAGGAGATCTATTCCACCAACACCATATCCGTTACCATGCTAAAATCTTCCGAGAGTTGTCATGACAGAAATGCTTCGAACCAGTGATTCGAAACAAAAGATTCAAGAAGGTTTTGAAGCTTTGTTTCGGAAGCAGACATCACTAGTTGGGCTCATGTACAGCACACTTGGATTTAACATTTAAACAGTGTTATCAAATTATTAACTTTTTTTTTTTTAAACAAAATGAGCATTTGATAAGGGGTAAAGCGTTCTTGGTCCGAACATAATGGAGTTTATCTTTCAATTGACTGGGTGGTCTAAAATGGAATTGACCCCTATTCTGCAAATTACTACATGATAAGACAACTGGGGTGTACAGAAATTTCTTTCAGCTGTTCCTTGCACACTGTATTCCTCTTAGCTGAATCTTCCTTTCCTGTAAAGTACTACGCTCAGAGATTCATCCTCACAGTTGAACTAATTCCAGAACGTATAATTTGCTTGGACTTTTTTTAAGATCGAGTAAGTTCCCTCTAGGTATATTCTGTAGAGCGTATCAGGAGAGCGACTCAAGAAATACCAGGCTCCCACAGGACCATTGTACAGATTGCTTGAAGGCAAAGAGGGAAAATGCTGAGTGTAAATGTTACGTTACAGATATCCAGGCTCTCAGACTCTTTTCTTATACAATTGATCTCTAGCTTGTTTTCTCTGTTAATTTATCCTATTCCTGGTCAACAGTCATTCATGCTCAAGCTAATAATACACATTACTCATAATGTTATTAGTCTTCTGTTAATTCCGATGTAGGTTAGTGGCCCAAACTAAAAGCTTAGCAGGTGCTTCAGATACACGTTTTTTTGTTTTCCTAAGATCTTATCCGAGGAAGTCTATTGATGTCTGACGTTGTCACCTTAGTAACATATTAGAGTGGATTCCATTCAGCAGAGATCTCGAAGATGAGAAAAGCCAGACGCCACATGCCAGCAGTGATGTCGTCATACATCTGGTGTCAGTCTCAACAGACGTGCTCCAACAGGTTTTACACTGGGTTTCTGTTTGGACAGATACACTGAAACCAAATGGTTCTCTCATTGATAATAAATTGTGGTTGTAGTAGGTTTGGAAGAAGGAAACCCATGAGTCAGATATTACCTAGGGAGAGGAAGAAGGGTGTGTTCTTCAAAATGATGGACGTGGCAGTACTTTAGGCTATGTTGATGACATGGTAGGATATATTTCAAGGTAGGTTCAGTCCAATGCTCACAATTCGATATCTCAGAGTTATATCCCTTCCTGCGCACACACAAAACACTTTAGATGCACTTTGAGTAAGTGACGACTTCATTGTTGAAGCGACATTGAGGGAACTCAACTTCGTATGTGTTGCGTTCTTTTCTCCTGCACATGAAGAGATTTGCTCACGGCTTGTCTCGTTTACAAGCGTGCACACATGTGTGTGACTTGGCAGCTGATCTGAGGAGACTGCATTAGTGGTTGGCCATAGCAGCTGGTTCTGAAGTGGGACGTGTGATTCTTCATACCGCCTCCCCAACCCCCTCTTCTCAGTTTGTTTTCCGGAAAAGGCAGCTGTCCAGAGACAATGAGATCCTTGTTTAGCATTTAAAAGCCAGAGCACCGACCATATTATTGTGTAAATGGGCGCAACGTTAATTTTACAGCATAAAGCCAAGCGTTTGGTGATTGTCTTTTTCAGTGTCTCTTTTTATCATGTTCGTGATTGATGGTTGTGTTCAGTCACAGGAACATGGCAGGCTCTAGTAAAGAATACTGTAAAACTAGTAAAGGCCTCAGAAGACATGGTCTCAGTTGGTGTTGTTTACCCTTCACAGTTAGGGTTGGCTATTTTTTTTTTTTTTTCCCCCTCAGATAACCTATGTCAAGTTGATTCTAAAATGTTCAATGAAAGAACTAAAACTAAATGAAACAAAGACTATTGAATCATTTTCATTTATATCCACGTTGCTATAGTTGTACAAAAAAGAAGTTATAGAGCACATGGCAACATCCAGGAACATTAAGTGATAAAACCAATTATTGATATTTTAACATGTTTTTGCCACTCAAAAACGCTTTACTTCAATAATGTGTACTTTCAGACAAAGTTTAAGCCACCTGCTTAGTATCACAGCCTTTTCAGGCGAAATCCTCGTCCAGGGGCCCCTCACCGTTTTTCTATACTGTGAGTTCAGAGAGAGTTGGGGGATGGGAGCTGAGAAGAAAAAGGGGAAGAGGGAGCCATAAGCAGCTCCAGGGTGTGGCTCACTAAGCTGTACATATAAAGTATGTACTCTGTATTGATTATTTTCCACACCCATTCTTTCCACACTATTTTTTTTTTCACTTTATGAACAAAATTTTAAAATGTCAATCAAGCTTGAAATGGTAGCTTTTTGAGATAAAACTATGTGCAAGTGATAGAATAGTAAGATTTGAATGGTGTTGATAAAGGTCATGTGATGCAACAGTACTGTGTACTCCTACTAGAGACGGTTTTTGTGTCGATGGCCAGACCAGATAGCCTTAATTTCCAGGAAATTGTATGCTGTCTCTGATAAGACTGTATGAAGATGCCTTGTCTTGAGTTTGAAAAAGCATGCATTGTCCAGATATTAATATCACAGGTTAAGTGCATTTACTGAAAGACTAGCTAGCAATATATTTGAAGGAACAATATAGTCAAAATTTATTTCTATAGCACATTTAAAAGCAACAGAGTTGCACCAAAGTGCTGTACAAGAACAAGAACAGATATAAAACATAAAAGAAAACACACATCAGATAAAATATAATACAAAAAAAAAATGAGATAAGAGCAAATTGATATCAGAACCTTAAAATAACCTTAATCAAAAGCCAGAGCAAATAAATATGTTTTGAGAAGTGATTTAAAACTAGCTAATGAAGGAGCAAATCTCGCATTTTCCGGCAAACTATTCCAAAGTTTGGGGGCTGCAGCTGAAAAAGCCCGACCACCCTTTGTCTTACAGTGACAACGCGGGACAGTTAAAAGAAGCTGATTACTAGACCTGAGTGCCCTTTGAGGAGTATATGGAGTCCCCATTATAGGTCTAAAAAATCTGTAGCAACTGTCTTCATGTCTGTGGTCTCCCATTGTTTTAAAATCGATTTTTAAGATTTTTTACAATATACAATAATTTACAAATTATTATCATGATGCATTGCTCTTGAGCACACTATAATTGTCACAAAAGCATTGTTAATTTTGACAGCAAATTTTGATGACTAAATATCATACGATTTTAGTCGACTAAATCTACAGTAGTAGATTTATATAGTTTTGATATTAAGGTATTATCATAATAGTCCGATTTATAACTGCTGTGACAGTCAACATGCCTTTATATTAAAATTAAATGAAGCCACTTCTCATAAAGAAACAAGAACATTGTCTTTTCAATGAAATACCAATGGTTATATTGGCTAATTATGCATTCTTTATAACTTGTTTATCACATCCTTCTTTTTTTTCGAGCAGACATATTTATTTATTTAGATGAATCTTTATTAGAGCTACTAAAGTGATACAATCAAGAGCAGTGAGTGATTTTCTGTCTTTCTTTTGTTGCTTGATTAACATCAATGCCACAGACAATTGCATCTAAATTTAGCTGCTGTCCCTTTAAAACCGATGTGTGGATGCACACTAGACGATTTTCAAAAAAATCTTAAAAATCAATTTTAAAACCATGGGAGACCACAGACATGAAGACAGTTGCTACAGATCTTTAGACCTATAATCCTCTGAATGCGCACACTAGACAATTCGACCAGAAAAGTGACATTTATAATGTTACAAAAGTTACAAAAGTAGAGTCATGAAACTCTAGATGGTGCAGACAGATGGTCGTTAATGCAAATTGATGATATTCACAGTGTTAAAAAACTTGGCACAAGCTGGTTTACGTCACATTCACAGCCAATAATTGTACTTTTTTACATTTAAATGGCTGGTTAGCCTTCACTAGAGCATTTTCCAGTGTGCTTTCAAAGTTGCTCTGAAAACCTCCACCTCCCCAGCTCCACCTGTATAGATTTGCTGGGGGTTATTATATATGCTACTTGTGCAGCAGCAGTATGTCTTAAATACTCACAGCAGCGTATCAGCGTATGTATTGGCAGTAGTAAGTTCCTGTACTTGCTTTGCAGCAGCAATATTCTACAACAACAGCAATAACGTCATATCTGTCATGATAGAAACGCTGTTCTTTTGAACTTTCTAGTTCTTAAAATAAAAAGTGCTATGATTTCCACAAATTATAAGGCAGCACAATTGTTAAACATTGGCAATATTAAATGTTTATTGAGCAGCAAAGTAGTAACGATGGGTTAATTATGCTGAAAATTTGAAAACTGACTGTCCCTTTAAAGAAGTTGCTTTAGTAAAAATGTGGTCAAAACAGGTGGTCTGCAATAAGTGTGTAGTTTGTGTTTGATCCCAGCTGGGCTGTTTATCGTTGGAGATGACACTAATGTATGTCACGCATGAACGACTGGTGATGGAACAGAATGCACTAAGAACAAGTTACTATGCCAGGGAGATGTCATCGAATTTTCAGGGAAGATAAAGTCTTTGTGCAAGTCCAGGTTTTCAGTAATGTTGACTGTCATGTCTATGAGAAGATGAAACAGCTCCTACTGCTGCCTGGAGATAAAAAGTGACGTCAGGAAATGATCTGACTTTGATCATCGATTTCTGGTTAAAGAGAAGTGAGATGTTTTTTTCTCATCATTGATGTTCTTATCATTGATGTTTCAGTCTTATCACAGAGTGTTTTTCCCAAATGTCAATAAAGTGTGAGTGCTTTAGGGCTCCATAGAGGAATGAAATCATAGAGGAACATCTGTTGCGTTTAGAAACCTAATTATTGCATAGATTGGCCTGTCAAAAGTCAATAACTTCAAGCGTACCGCAGTCTTACGTGCTTCAGTATAGCGAAGACAGTTATTGTTTTACATTTTTGGCTCGTTCTGTAACTTTTCGTAGTGCTTGATTTAGTGAAATCCAAGTTGTGAGAGAAGTGGCACTTCAATTTAAATTTGCCTACTTGATCTCAGTAGCTACATGGGAAGCTTTTGGAAGTGCTTGACACCTGTGTAAACTTGTCTGTTGTCCCTTTAGCCTTTGTTATCTGTGTACACACCATAACTCTTAACAATTGGCACAGGGTCATAGGAACATCCTCATGTCTCTTCTCATTGGCCTAATTCTGTTGGGTATATGAAGAGCCATGTTAAAATGAAGGATAGGACGTTTTGTCTCACAGAGATGGACCAGTTGATAAAATCTACATTTCCAGCTCAGTTTTTTTTGTTGCAGCAACCCAAATTATGGGCCAGTACATTCCACACATTTTCTCTTTCTCTCTCACTTCCCCCACCCACAATTCCCTGAATGACTTGAAAACCTTGGTACCCATTTTGAGATCTCTGCAATTTCCTTTGTAAAATGAAAAAAGGCTGCGTAGGAGGTTGAAGACGTTTTTCTCTTATGAAACTCTGGACAGACATAAAAAGATGAATGGAAAAACAAGAAATAGATGTTTTTTATAGTGATGAGCATGATTGCATCTTTCACTTATATTTAAAGGATTAGTTCACTTCCAGAATAAAAATCCCCTGATAATTTACTCACCCAAGATGGTCATATCTTTCCTTCTTTAATCAGAAAGAAATTAAAGGTTTTGCGTAAAACATTCCATGATTTTTCTCCATATAGTGGGCTTCAATGGTGGCCAACGGGTTTGACAGTTTCAAATGGCTCTACACAATCCCAGCCAAGGAATAGCGATGGGTCATTTTCTACAAAAATAAGATTTATTAGCTTTATAACCACAAATTCTCATCTTGCACTAGCTAGACTGTGATCAAGTTGGAAAGGTCAAACGCAACGCAGGCAAAACTACAAACCCAGTATTAAAAAAGCAAACGTGCAAAAAAAAGTCAAATGCCTTTTACAAAAAAAAGGTAAAACAATGATTTTTAAGTTGGAAGAGAAAATGAGATGGGTTTTTTTCGCCCTACCCTTTTTGAATCGAAGTACACAGACGAAGAACTAACTTATTCCTCGGCTGGGATCGTGTAGAGCCCTTTAAAGCTGCATTGAAACAATTTGGACTTTCAACCTGTTGATCCCCATTGAAGTCCACTATATGGAGAAAAACCCTGGAATGTTTTCTTCAAAAACCTTCATTTCTTTTCGACTGAAAAAAGAAAGACATGAACATCTTGGATGACTTTGGGTGAGCAAATTATCAGGGAATTAATCCTTGAAAAATTAATTCTCAAATATCTTTAATATATGATTCTTAAATAAATTCTATATGACATGAAATATATGATATTCTGGAAACTCTGACAATCTTTGACAAATTTTATCCATGGTTTAGTGAGATTAAAGTAATAGTTCACCAAAGTACCCATTCACTAATCGGCCTGCTCAGCGCCGCTTCCTGTTTTTGGTTAGTTTAAAAGTATTTGGTCCGTGTCGGATTCATATTTCAATCAAAATGCACCAGAGTTAGTTTGGAAGCTGACCTAGACCGAGTTAGGTGCCCACAGGGTTTGTATGGCAGCGTTCACACTTATTCAAATGAACCGCACTGACAGAGCAATCGCACCAGAGTTCGTTTTAATCGAACCAAACATGACGTGTGAACACACCCTAACTGAAGTTGCTCCAAAACCAAATCGTACTTGTTTCCAAATGCTGTGTAACATTACTTAAGTTGACATTGGAATGAGTTTAATGCACAAAGGCAATATCTGATGCTAAAGCAGCCATGAAGCCCAAAGTGTCCTTCAGTTTTGACGTGAATGTTTAGTGTATGCACACTAGAAAGTGTCATCCTTGTTCAGGGTCTGTCCTATTTCGCTTCAGAATTTATGATGCCTTTTAAGCTAGAGTTGGGACTATTTCTAAACAACCTCACAAATGCTTTTCAATTTGGACGCCTTTGGTGGTACTCTCTCCAGTAGTTAGCTGTTTTTTCCATCTCTCCTGTTTCTAGACTGGGCCAGTGTTGCCACATTTTTTTTTTCTTTGCACACAAAAGGTATTCTCGTAGCTTCATAACTCTAGGGTTGAACCACTGATGTCACATGAACTATTTTAACAATGTACTTGTTACCGTTCAAGGTCTTGAATGTGGTAGTTGTGTTGCTGTCTATGCGGGGTCAAAAAACCTTTGAATTTCATCAAAAATATCTTAATTTGTATTCTGAAGATGAACGAAGGGTTTACATGTTTGGAACGGAATAAGGATGAGCAATTAATGACAAAATTTAAATTTTTGACTAAACTATTCCTTTAATTATCAAAAATTCAATGCACATGTGAGACCTGAGCATACAGAGTACGGGTCATTTGTAAAATTATGGAGTTTATTCAAAATTGCAATTGAAAGGTTGGCCCATCTTCACAATACACAGTATGTATCATTGGCTGTATGCATTGGCCTATTAGATTAGCCTTGATACATTCTGGACTGTGTTGTGATTTTGCAACATTAAGCATTGCAGATGTCATTGTTTCCATTGCAAGTAGCGCTCTAAATTTAATCACTTAAATCATTCATCATTTCACCACGCTAACTGAGATCCTCATTTTTTGTGCCAGATAAATGCTGCACTAATTGCAAAGTAAATTATATCATCTGATTCATGTGATAGTTATGTATTTCTAAAGATATCGCCTGCTTACGTAGCTTCAGTGTAGTTCAGTGTGGTTTGTATTAGTAGCCGACTACTTTTTCAGTAGCTTGACTAGAGTTTAGCACTTAAAAAGTAGTTTCCCCAAACTTTACTGATAGTAAGAAAATTGTATTATGTTTACCTGCGGTACAGGTCTTGCGTTGCATGTTTTTATGTTGGAGGGTACAGCAGTGTGTTACTTTATCGGTGTGTTATTAAAGACCAGAGTCTGCGTTCCACTTACCTGATCATTTCCATTCTGATATGTTTCTCTCTTATCTGCTCTGAGTTGATTTATACACACACACATGCACGCAAACACACATTACTACACATCTTCAGCAGGGATAAAAAGGTGATTGCCACTGTTTAGTTTACCATGCCTTGAAGCAATGGTTACTTACGCTTGAGAGAAATTCAGATTGAGTTGCCAATCAAAGCTTCACTTTTCATGCGTAAAGTCTTCCATATTTTCATTCCTTTACACAATCACTCTCTCAGATATAAAAACAACACTAGCTTACAAAGTGACACTATTACATACTGGCATTAGCATTTAATAAAAACAGGAAGATATGCATTGCAAGAATGTTTTAGGTAAGTTCTGTGAAATATATCCAGCAATTTGTCTGTGTATCCTCAAAGAGGAAATTATATGTGACATGGTGTAATTTTTGGGCGAACTAACTAACTTTGATTAAATTAACAGTAGAAGTTGCTTTTGAATTTTAAAACCAAACCTGATTAGGGAATAAGAGACTCTAACAAACACTGTAATAATATTTCTTCCCTTCAGCTCTGATTGTGGGTTCTGCTGTTTTGCTTTTTGTTCTTTATGGTAATTTTGGCTTGTGGAGGTAGTGGAGCGTCCTGGACCTCTTCCCTGAACCGCTGCAGTTTCCTGTCTCACTCTTATGTGTCTTTGTCTTTCGTCACGTGTTGACATGTGACCATTGGATGACCCTGGTAGAAGAGACAGACAATTTGAATTGTATAGTATGTGTGTGGGTTTTACGTGAGAAGAAAGAAAGAGTAAAGAAAGACCGAACAACTAGAGTTCAAGAATAATCTGCTGGTGTCTGGACAGACAGGGTGGCCAGAGGTTTGAATACTGTGCGTGTGGTTCATACAGATACTTGTCACGCACAGTCTGGAGCATGGCAGTAGTGAGCTGGTACAGATCAAAGTTTTGCGTGCGCTTGTGTGTGTGTTTGTCCTGTGTCCCGCTGGTTCTCTGTGTGTCATTGCCCTGCAGTTAGACACCGGCTGTCTGTTAAACATCAACCAAAAATCTCACATCAGCCCAGAGCTATAAAGGGGCCTTCAACACATACAGTGCTCTGGAGCAATAGAGCAACCGGAAGTCATTGATTTTCCAATGATGGTTGCAGATTTCCAACAATGACTGTATGATTCTGAGATCCATCTTTTCACACTGAGGACAACTGAGGGACTCATATGCAACTATTACAGAAGGTTCAAACGCTCACTGATGCTCCAGAAGGAAAAACAATGCATTAAGAGCTGGGGGAGGGGGTGAAAACTTTTAAAATTTCAAAATCAGGGTAAATTTTGCTTATTTTGTCTTCTGGAAAACATGAAAGTGTCTTCTGTAGCTTCTGAAGGGCTGTACTAAATGAAAAATATATGATATTAAAGCTAAATAAGAAAAATGTTCACATCTTCATTTTGTTCAAAAGTTTTCACCCCCAGCTCTTAATGCATCGCTTTTCCTTCTGGAGCATCAGTGTGCATTTGAACCTTCTGTAATAGTTGCATATGAGTCTCTCAGTTGTCCTCAGTTTGAAAAGATGGATCTCAAAATCATAGTCATTGTTGGAAAGGGTTCACAGAGTTTATGGGACCTGAAGGATTTTTTTGAAGAACAGCGGGCAGTTTAACTGTTTAACCAAATGACGGACTCATGAACAACTTCCTGCTGAAAAAAACAGCTAAAACCACCTAGGCTGGTTTTAGCTGTTTTTTTCACTAGGGTTAGTACTGACCTGAATAAGATATTTCACATAAAAGACATTTAAGTCCACCAAAGAAATGTTTTTTTTTTTTTTTTTTACATACACTTGATTCTTAATACTGTGTTGTTACCTTATTGATCCACAGCTTTTTTGTTTTGTGATAGCCCTGGTGAACAAACCAGCTAAAACCAGCATAGGCTGGTTGGCTGGTTTTAGCTGGTCAACCAGCCTGGTTTTAGCTGGTCATAGCTGGTCAGCAGGTAGGTTTTAGAAGTTTTTTTTACCCCTTTCCAACCTCTCCAGGCTTGTCAGGTTGGACTTAGCTGGCCAGGCTGAGAAACCACCAGCTAAAACCAGCTACTTCCAACTTAAACCAGCTAAGACCAGCCAACCAGCATAGGCTGGTTTTAGCTGTTTTTTTTTAGCAGGGAAATAAAAAAATACCATGCATTTTGTATGATCCCTCTTAGTTTGGTAAAAATAATTAGCATTTTGCAGATTCTGCAAGGTGTATGTAAACTTTTAACTTCAACTGTAACTAACAGAGAAATACAGACAATCTTCTCTTTACTCTTAACGAAGGCAGAGAAAGAGCTTTAAACAAAATGGAAAGTCTCCTACATTTTACCACATCTTGAACTGTTTGAACAGTATTGACAGATTTAAACACACAAGGAAACTCAGGAATCTCCCCTGCTGAAAAAAACAGCTAAAATCAGCCTAGGCTGGTTGGCTGGTATTAGCTGGTTTAAGCTGGTCTCCCAGCCTGGTTTTAGCTGGTGGTTTTCCAGCCTGACCAGCTAAGACCAGCCTGACCAGCCTGGCCAGGCTGGAAAAATGGCCAAAACCCCTCTAAAACCAGCCTGGCGACCAGCTAAAACCAGCCAACCAGCCTAGGCTGGTTTTATCTGGTTTTTTCACCAGGGTCTTGGTCTGGAAGTCACATGTTTAAAAGCTTAAAGTCACAGCTCACTTCTGTCAAGTGGAAGAGGTGTTTTAAAGGGACTGAACGTCCAAAAACCACTGAAAGACAGTGTCGTAACTGACAAATCAGTGTCAATATGGAAACTCAATTAGAAAAACATTCAAATAGCGATCTAGCAATATACAACAAAAACACATTGATATTGGTTACTTGGGCAACTAGAACCAGGAACGCAATAGCCCACAAATGTAGCAGTGTGAATGGGACTGATCAAATTTATCACCCTGAGAGTGAGATTTGGGTCATCTGGCAAACAGGTGGAGAACTCACACACATAAGTGTGCTCAACCCTCTTATAATGCTATATTCGCCCACAGCAATTCCCCGACACACACACACGCATGATCATGAATTCACCCACATGCCATACGCAGACACTGTCTTCCGCTCTCTGCACGATCAGGGTTTATTTATAGAGCAGGATTAAACATTAGCTGCAGTGGAGTGATGCAGACATGCCAGCGCCCTCAGTGAGAGATGCTGAGCTCTGATTGGCTTGCTGGTGGAGAGGTCCTGAGTGATGACAAAGGCCAACAGACTACTGCCGAATTCACTAAAAACATGTCAGTTGAGGGAGTTATGTAAGGGGTAATGCACAGTCAGCTGCTCATTATCACCGAATAAACTGACAGAGTTATCAAGACCCTGGTGTGAAGAATAGAATCTTGTGTCATCATAAAGGGGTTTGTTGAGTATACAAGAGTTTGTTTTAGAAATTGGCTTTAGTTCACTCAACAATGAAAATTCTGTCAATAATTACTCACCCTCATGTCATTCCAAACCTGCAAGACATTTATTCATCCTTAGAACACAAATGAAGATATTTTTGATGAAATCCAAGAGCTTTTTGACCCTACATAGACAGCAACGCAACTGATGTTTAAGGCCAAGAAAGGTAGTATAGACATCGATAAAATAGTCCATGTGACATCAGTGATTCAACCGTGATGTTATAAAGCTAGAATACTTCTTGTGCATAAATATCACACATGTTCTTGTACACAGTGTGGATGTGTGTGGCTTTTTAAAAAATGTTTAATTGGGCTTTCCAGTTGTTGTTTTTTTTTATTATTTTTATTATATTATAAAAGTACCTCCAATGCTTTGATAAGGCAGCTCTAACCTGTGAAGAACAAAACAAAGCCTCTGCATGTTTACAACAGTTTTGCCCATCAAATGTTTGTGTGTTCACTTTGAAACCAGAGATTTCTTGAAATAAAGTGGTGTGCTGAATATAGTGATCAAACAGACTGTTTGAAAAAGTATTTGAACCTAGAGTGAGATTGACATGTAGTGCTATACGATTCTCTCTGTGAGCACAGGTTAAGACATGGGTCACGAAGCAAAAGCAAAAATATATATCATCCGCAATTCCTCATAGATATTAAACTGCTGTGTGTTTGTAATCTGGTGTGTGTACATGTGAATTGATTTCTGGGTGTGTGTTCACTCATGTTCACTCTCGATAGGGCCTTCCTCTCTTTGTGTGTTCTTTAGTTTCACTTCTTTAGCACTCTGAACATCACATACCTCTGAGGTAACATCTAAACATGCCCCGCCACAGCCAGGAGCGATAAAGAGTTTACGTCAATGGAAAATCGGAGAGGGGAAGTGACTGAACGGATCACTTTACAGTCACTGATTGTTTAACCCATCGGTGGTGTTATTTGTCACAAGAAGATCTATATGAAAAGATATTGATGTATTTCATTAATTATAAATTAATTTTCTTTATTGTTGGCAACTTTCTGTTGTGTTTAATTGAGCAACTGAACAAAAGTTCAATTTTTTTTAGATAATCAGTTGGTTAAAATACATATACAGTTGAAGTCAAAAGTTTACATACACTTGCAGAATCTGCAAAATATTAATTATCTGACCAAAATAAGATGAATCATACAAATTGCATGTTATTTTTTTATTTAGTACTGACTTGAAAAAGATATTTCACATAAAAGATGTTTACATATTGTTCACCAGAAAGAATAATAGTTGAATTTATAAAAATGACCCCATTCAAAAGTTTCCATACCCTTGATTCTTAATACTGTGTTGTTACCGGAATGTTTTTTGTGTAGTGATAGTTGTTCATGAATCTCTTGTTTGTCCTGAACAACTAAACTGCCTGCTGTTCTTCAGAAAAATTCTTCAGGTCTTCAATTCTTCATATTTAGGCAAAATAAGAAAAATGTCCACGTCTTGAGCATCAGTGAGCGTTTGAACTTTCTGAAATAGTTGCATATGAGTCCCGCAGTTGTCCTCAGTGTGAAAAATTGTTGGAAAGGGTTCAAATACACACAAAAGGTAATTTGAGGGACCTAAAGGCTTTTTCTGAAGAACAGCAGGCAGTTTAACTATTCAGGGCAAACAAGGGACAGCTGTGGATCATTCAGGCAACAACACAGTGTTAAGAATCAAGTTTATGTTTGTATTATTTTCTCTTTTGTAAACACCTTTTATGTGAAATATACCTTATTCAGGTCTGTACTAAATAAAAAATAACCTGCATTTTGTATGATTCCTCTTATTTTGGTAAAAGACTTAACATTTAGCAGATTCTGCAAGGTGTATGTTAACTTTTGACTTCAACTGTGTATGTTCACTTCGTTGGGAATATTTAGGCAAAACATGCTTTACTGGTCAAAAGTGAGGAATCATTACTTTTATTTTTGAAAGAAGTCTCTTATGCTCATCAATGACTTTGAGCAAAAATACATTAAAAAACAGTAATATAATGAAACATTATTATAATTTAGAATAACTCCATTCAGTTTGAATATATTTTAAAATGTAATTTATTCCTGTGATGCAAAGCTGAATTTTCAGCATCATTACTTTAGTCTTCAGAGTCAACTGATCCTTCAGAAGCCATTCTCAATTGCTGATTCTTAGTTCTTACTGCAATCTTCTTAATTGTTACTGTGTGAAAGTAAAATTCCTCTGTTTAACAGGAGTAACAAGTACTGGTGTGTCAAAGCACAGACTGAATTGCTCATTGTTATGCATAGTGAATCTAGTTTCCTCTGTATTCAGACAGAGGAATGGATATTTGGAGTGGTTTCTTGTCCTCATGAATAAAGGGAAACCCCATGAACCAGTCTGACGAGATGTTTGTCCTGAGATCACGTTCGGCTTTTGCAAGCGCTTCACGTCAGAACGTTGAATGGATAACGTTCCAATTGTTTCACACTGTAATGAAGATCGTCATATGTCCAAAACTTGAATTCTACGTTATACGTTCCAGCAGATCTTCATTCTCACTTGCGCTGGCGTTCGCTCATGGCCATTTTATGGTGTTATTTTTGGAGTGTGTGAATGTCACCCTTGACACACTCTCTGTGTGTGTGTGTGTGTGTGTGTGTGTGTGTGTGTGTGTGTGTGTGTGTGTGTGTGTGTGTGTGTGTGTGTGTGTGTTCGTGCAGATGAGTGGGTGAGTCTTTAGCAAGTGGGCCACAACATCTCTCAGGCTCAGAGACGTCTCAGTTGCCATGGAGATATGGAGGGAAAAGGTCTGGATATCGGCACTTATTTGCTGGTTTGACTTGAAATACAAGCTGTATTTTAGATTTATTAATTTGGGAAAATTTCAGTTAAGTTCAGTTAAGTGACTTTATGTTCACATTCAGGCATATCTAAATATTTTTGGCCGTTACAGGTTATCGTCTATTCAAGCTTTCTGACCCTGCATAGACAGCAATGCAACTACCACGTTCAAGGCCCAGAAAGGTTGTAAAGACATTGATAAAATAGTCCATGTGACATCAATGGTTCAACTGTAATTTTTTTGAAGCTACAATAATACTTTTTGTGAGCTATGAAAACAAACACAACTTTATTCAACAATTTTTCTCTTCCGTGGCAGTATCCACTGCGTGTTTACAAGAGTACCACGACGCATGCTTCATAAAATTAAGTTTGTAACACTGATGTCACATGGACTATTTTAACAATGTCCTTACTACCTTTCTAGGCCTTGAACATATCATTTACATTGCTGTATGCAGGGTCAAAAAGCTCTTAGATTTCATCAAAAATATCTTAATTTGTGTTTCAAGGGTTTAGAACGACATGAGGGTGAGAAAATAACGACAGAATTTTCATTTTTGATGTGTAATGTGTAAATTATCCCTTTAATGTATAAAGAATATATATAGTTTTGGTCTTGGCAGACTATATCTGCTGAGCTGTGTAGACTTGCTTCTGTTAAATGCTTGGATCACAAAATTAAAAGAAAACATGTTGTTACTGCTAGATAGTGGAAGATCCCCTGCAGCAGATCTAGACAGGTGGTGCTGGGGAGGTGGTGGGCTAAGATGAGGACACGCATAGCATGCAGACATAGCATTCATTGAATACATCCTGGTTATATAGGTAAATGGTAATGAGTAGGGGTGTAACGGTATTATCAATATTGTGGTATCGCGATAGCAAAACTGTCTTGATATCATCATTTTTACATGTTGATATAAAAAGATTGGTCTTCCAGGTAAAAAGTGTAGTTTTGAAAATATATTTAAACTTTAAACACACTTTCTTCAGGCAGTCAGCTCATAATCCGGCGTTTTCTGTGCCTCAGAACGGCTCAGTTCACATTGAATGCAGCGAACTTGTTTACTGCATGTGCTGTGAGTTTAGCACATGTTTGGGAACTCAACAGCCACCAGTTAAGCTTTATTTTTCCATCAGACAATTACAACATTTCACTAGATTTGTAGTGAGACCTGTTTTTGTAAGCCTGTTTTCACTGAAGTTGGAGTTTTCCTTTACAATAAAAGCTACACTGCCGTTTCTGTCAAAATAAAAGCTTAAAAGTGCAGTATGAATTGCTGACAGATTGTTTAAATGGGTAATGTTACTGCAGTCCAAATTCAAAATATCTTATTCAAGTGTAGAAATTAGGAAATTATTGTAATTTCCATACTGTAGTGTAATGCAAAAATAATATACCTATGAAATATTCATTTGTGCTGTTGTTTTACACTGTTTAACTATTTCACATGAATAGCAATATTATCAAATTGTTGTTGTTATTATTATTATTATATTCTAATTTGTTTGGCTTCCTAAAACACCATTGTGATTGTAATTTAGACTAGACAGTATATTACAAATAAAAAGAGGGTTGAGTCCCCTTTAAAGTTCAGTCACAAGTCAATTTACTGACCGTTTTTCTGACTTCATTTTTCTTAGTTAGGAATACGGGTTGGAGCTAATTTTTTCCATGTCTTCATTTGTCTTTTTTTTAATATCACAATAAATATCATATGGTGGACTTCAAATATCATATCGAGATGAGCGTATCGTAAGATTTTGATATTGCTACATCTCTAGTAATGAGTATGTGAATCCGATTGGCTGGGAACATTAAAATGAACCAATTAAAATGGAAGAAGAGTTTCATGGCTGAATTTTATTATATATGTGTATATATATATATATATATATTAGGGCCGGGACTCGATTAAAAAATTTAATCTAATTAATTAGAGGCTTTGTAATTAATTAATCGAAATTAATCGCATTTTAATCGCATATAAATATTTGACCTGAGAACAGTGAGAAGTAAGATTTTTACATGGATTTTTAGTATACCATTGAATAATGACTGAATACATAAGCTTAAGCAACAAAATATTGTTTATTTTTGTTCAACCAAGTCCAACAGACCAGTGCAATATTGCCATTAAGTGTAGCAAGAGGCACGTTCTTTAACGAGTCTTTCATGCCGAGAACTCTGCTCTTGTGTTTGCTTAATTATGCATTTAAACGTTAATGACCAAACCTATCATTATAAATGTTGCCGCACATGGAATATAACTCGGATAACATTTAAAAAATATTTTTTATCAGGTTACACACTGATTATTTATCACTCAAACCCCTTTCTCTACCTGTCCGTTGGTCGCGCATATCCTCCATGTTTGAAGTTTTTTAACACTTTTTATGCGTGTTTGTAGTTCTAATTGAATCCTCGTTCACGGCGCAGTGTGTTGCGGGCAATAGCCGTTAAGAGTGTGCATTGATCGTTAAGTAGTAGACCATCCGGGAATCTTTGGAATACCTTTTTTAAACATACTACGATTTGGGACATACAATACTATTTAGGACGGACGCAGCTTGTCTGAACCAGAGCCATATAAAAAGATCTTTTTATATGGCTCTGGTCTGAACGCTAGTTGGTGCTCCAGTATAATCGGTCCGCTTAATCTCATCCAGTGAGAAACGTTCCGCGGTGCAAAACTAAGTGCGATTAAAATGCGTTAAAAAAATTTAACGCGTTATTTTTGTGTAATTAATTAATCTAAATTAACGCGTTAAAGTCCCGGCCCTAATATATATATATATTTGTATATATGTGTGTGTGTGTGTGTGTGTGTATACTAATGAGACAAGCTGACATTCACAGAATTTAGATCTTTGTTCTTTGTGCATGGACCAGCAGTCAGGAGCCACTGACTCAGCAAAAGCTGCAGATTGAGAGGCATGCTACAAATAATGATTAATGAGAATCTGCTGAAAAAAGCTATTGATTAAAAAATCGATCTTGGAATTTTAAAACTCGATACTGGAACGTTCAAACAAAGATCACAGTTAATCGGAAAATCTATGTATGTCTTTGCCCAGCCCTAGCAGCATATCAATGCGGTTGGCATTGGCTGTCAGAGTGTCAGAGTCTCAGGTGGTGAAGGGAGGAAATGTGGCGTGAGCTACACTCTAGACCTGATTCTGTTCTTTAAGGAAACTGCTATATCCCAATCTGCCACTAAACTGCAGATTTGGGAAACAGTTGATCCGTAGGCCTAATTTGAGGCTTGTTGGAGAATTTGTTTGGTGGGGCAATCGGAGGCTGTGCAGTTAACCTTTAACAGAGTTAACAGGGACTTTGAACTGGAACTCAAAGATGCTAATCCAAGTAGTCACAGCCATCTACTAATAGTAGACAAGATCACATATATACATAATTGCACACACACATGATTTGATTTTTTCCTAAGGACATAAGTGAGTCATTTTATATAAAATTGTATAATGGGAATTACATATTTTATTAGCAGAATCTGTTGACGCATTTTTGCCATTGCATAGTGCATTCAGCCCGAGTCCTAATTCTATTGTAAGAGGTAATGCATATAGTAAATATTTTTATGACTTCTTTAAATCTGTCCCTAATGTTCTAGATGAAGATAAACTAACGGCATTATGCTTGGCCCACTGCACTCACTTCTCGGGTTTATTACCCTTCACAGCTCTGAACGAAAGAATAGTCACTCTGAAAACCTCTCCACATCATGCTGAGGATTATATTTCACGTGCTATGTTTGCACTGTAAGCAATATAATCACTTTCATCCTAAGTCACCTGCTGAAGTAATCCTCCCAAGCGCCAAATATGCACTTTCTTTTATGCCGCTTTAGTGAGAACACATCTGCCAAGAAAAGTAATGTAAAATGCGTAAGCTCAAGGTAGATTTGCTTTCCAGTTTTGCCTGTTAGCGTGTCCCACTTTGGTCCTGATTTACAGAACAGTCCCGTTGGCCATTTAGATGAGCTGTCTTGGTTTTTCAATTAAAGGAATGGTTCACTCAGAAGAAATTCTGTCATCATTTACTTTCCGAACGTGTGAGACTTTCATTCTTCTGTGGGATACAAAAGGAGATGTTGAAGAATGTCTTGTAGCATAATGAAAAGGAATGAGGATTGGGGAAGTTCAATGAATGATTCATTCATGAATTGAACTAGGGATGGCGAAAACTAAAAAATTTCTTGACCGACCACCGAGCCTCATTAGCCGGTTGAAACCGGTTAACCGATTAGTTTAAAATATGGTACGCTATTTGAAATAACAGCCATTTCGAGCCGCGCCTGCAATTTCGCAACTCTGTCGCATCTCTCTGCCGCTCTGCCTCCCGCACACACACACACACACACACACACACACTGCCACTCATGTCACTTTTTAAAAATCCCCTAGGATATTATTTTTGTTGAAATTAAACAAACGAGTAAATTACTATTTAAAAAATTGGTTGTTAGTAGGACTGGACCAGAATATTCAAATCGAATATTCGTTCGGTGGGTTGGCATTCGATTTTAAATTTTGAGATTCAATATTCGTTTTTTTTTTTCCATACACCTTGCATCCCCCGCAAAACGGTTCTCATTTGCGCTTAAATATGAATGAAGAAGACCAGACTGCCGCGCCACTAACACAGAAACAGCAAAAAAAAAAAAAAAAAAGAGAGAGAGAAATTGAGTAATATTTGAGAGACACTATAAAGTACAGTCGGGCCCACTTAAATGGTTTAAGCAAAACTAGGGCTGTGACTGTCGTAATGACAACTGCGCCTCTGCTTTAAATGCACGCATAAAGCTGACCGCAAAGCCCCAGCAAAAATAATTACCATGAATGTGTCGGGGAAAAAGTAGGGAGATATTTGAATTATTTATTAAAAAACTGGTATTTGACACAAAGATGAAGTTGATCCTGATGCCATTTGCTCATTGCCATTTGCTTTAATACATACATGTATATGCATTAGGCCTATAGCTATTGGATTTGGAAGAGTTTTGTTTTCGATTTGAATTATTTAAATTATTTTTTTTACAGTTTCGGATGATATATTAGTCTTACCTTTATGAGCAAAAATGAAGTTTCACATAGCGCTGGCTGGCGCTTCCATGTTCTGCAAAGCGTGCTTATATCTATGGGTTTTAATTGAAATCGTGATGACTTGGTCGTTACTTTAAAAAACAAAAACTTAAATTTAACAAATAAAAAGTGTTCCAAATATATGTCTAAATTAACTTTATAACCTAAATAAACGAAAATAAATGTAATCACTTTGCTATTAAAAACAGCAGCTGTGCAGTGTGGAAGAGAAAGAGAAAACAGACCGGTTCCAGTCGGACTTGGGCCAGTAATTCTGATGAGCTGTCGGAGAAGGTCCGGGCGAGGTTTTAGTAATGTTTGCAACGAATGTTTCTTAAATAGCCGATTTAACATTATTATTTAGGCTAGATTCATATTTAAATGTATTATTTATTTGATTTATTTTAGCGTTTTGTAGGCTGATTGTTCACTGAAGGAAGTGCTCAAATAAACACGCACGTTTGTTAATAATGTTTGGGCCTCATTTATTTTGGGTTTCAACATAATATACATAGGCTGTGTATTTTATATAGGCTTATATACACAAACGTTATATATAATGTATATATATATTTATTTATAAATAATTTAGATACGAATAATTTATTTATATATAAACACCGCGCCATTTTTTTCGTTCTTCTTTTATTTAAATAGCCTACCCTTCACGGTGCCAGTAATTACTGTGCTAATTTCTGATTTGGGAGTGATTTGTTTGTTAAAATTTTTTAGGCTAACGTTACCTTATTAAAAGTATTGCACTTAACAGACATGTGTGTTTTGTATCACTAGCGCGGTGTCCGTTCATGAAGCGTATAAGCTCTGCCTGCGTGAGGCGCGTCGCATCCAGCAATGTTCTATTACAATTTATTAATTCTGAACGTGTGGTGTGTCCATATTGCACCAAAATGCAACACTGCACTCCCTCGGGTCCACAGCAAAAATCGTTTGGATGAACTGTTCTCGACATAATAAAAATGCAAACAGAAAGACATACAGAGATTCCTGCCTTTATTAGAGAGAAGAATATGTTCAGCCCCTCCCACCGAAGCTTCGAAGCTCAAAATATGGTATTCGGACCAGCCCTAGTTGTTAGACCGTTGTGTTCTTTTGTGTTGACATGCAGATGTTTGGATAGGCCTATTGGCCCATGTGCGCCGTTGCGCGCAAAGTTTGTATATTTTAAACACTTCCGAGGATAGTGGGGGTCACGAGTCACTGGCACGGTTATTTTGGGGGTCGTGAGCTGAAAAGTTTGGGAATCCCTGGCCTAATAGACTGCAACATGATAAAACCAATGGATAAAACAGGCACCTTCAGAATGCGTAAAAGACGCACCGGCACTTTTTTTTTTTAACCGACTACCGACAACTTTGACCGGTTAATGTTGATACGGTCAACCACCGGTCAAACGGTCATCGGTTAACATCCCTAAATTGAACTGTGGTTAAAGGATTAATTCACTTCCAGAATAGAAATTAACGTTTTTGAGGAAAACATTCGAGGATTTTACTCCATTTAGTGGACTTCAATGGGAACCAATGGGCTGAAGGTCCAAATTACAGTTACAAATCAGCTTCAAAGGGCTCTACAAAAAACTCCAACTTCAAAATCGTCCCGTATTGTTGTTTTAACACTGGGTGAATACTTCCGTGACCTTTCCGACGTGATTACATATTGCTTGAAGTCTAGCTAGTGCAAGATGGAAATTTGTGGCTAAAAAGTATATAATTTATTATTGTTTTGCTAGATAAGACCTTTGTTTCTAAGTCTGGGATCGTGTGGAGCCCTTTGAAGCTGCACTGAAACTGCAGTTTGGACCTTCAACCCGTTGATCCCCATTGAAGTCCACTGTATGAAGAAAAATCCTGGAATGTTTTCCTAAAAAAAAAAAAAACTGGAATGTTTTCTTGTTTTCTTTCGACTGAAGAAAGAAAGTTACTAGACGTCCTAGACATTTTTTCTTATAATTAGAGAAAATGGTTCTTGATTCTCAGCCTTAGTACTTAGGATGCAAGGTGTAACACACATGAAGTTGTTACTATTGAGACTTTGTTGTGCTTTTCAGTTGCCTTTTTATTGCCTGTCTGTAACTTCGGTCTCTAAGCCCCATCTCTCTTTTTATCTATCTGTAGGAGATAAAGATGGCGGTAAAGTGACCACAGTGGTGGCGACCCCTGGACAGGGACCTGACCGGCCGCAGGAGGTCAGCTACACTGACACCAAGGTCATCGGGAACGGCTCATTTGGCGTGGTCTATCAGGCCAAGCTCTGTGACTCAGGAGAACTGGTGGCCATTAAGAAGGTCCTTCAGGACAAGCGATTTAAGGTAAAACTGAGACATTCATCTCTTCTTGGTCCCTTGGCTGTATATAATGCTTTGGACCTCAAAGCTTTTCTTAAGAACAGCTCTGACTCTCTCATCAAAGTGCTTCTGTCTTTGTTCATATATTCTTTTATTTCTGTTCTTCAGTGTTACTGCTATCCTTTTATCTTTCATCTCTGTTATCCTATATTTGATCTCATTTCTTCGTGTTTATCATTTCTCTTAAATCTGTTTTTGCTGGTTTTCATACTGATGTACTCACACAGGTGTAATAAGTGAAATACTGTTTCCTAACCAAAAACACTGATACAAGTTTCAGCAACATTTTGCCTATCCACTCTCAACACGAAACTGCTGCTTGACGAGACACAAAAACAGTCATTCAGAAGATATACTCAATATACTTCAATATACAGTTATGAGAAGCAGGGGTTTGAATCAAATTTCACAGTTGTTGGGGGAAAAACATACACCAACATACTGAAATAGTTTTTTTGGGCCCCACTAGACCTGAGTGCCTCTTAAAATTCCCACTTTCCTCTATATTAGTGACAGTCCTGCATCCAAAGAGTAGACTGCTGTTTTCTGGAGTAGAAGTGCACCTAAGTACGAAGGATGGCTTAGATGACAGATGACAGACATCATCTCTTTTGTATATTGAAGCAAAAAGGTATGATTGACAGGAGAAGGAAGTCACCCTTCCTGTGCAGCGACACATAAATGCTGAGAGTGACTGTAAGATCAGATGGTGGTGTAAATGAAATTTAGGTCACTCCTGTCAGCGAGTGATTTTCGCTGTGTGAAAAAGTTGACCTCGTCTTGTCGTGTGACAGTGACCAGCGTGGATGAGCCATGTCTGTCAGAGAGCCGTAGTGCATCCATGTGGTGTGTGTGAGACAGGATACGTTCGCATATGAAAGACAGCGATATTGACAGTGTGTTCTGATGTGTATGTGTTTTGTCTGTGAAGCTATACGCCTTTTCCATTGTCAATTTGTTAGGTCTTCTAGGGTGATAGTGCATTTTATACATTTTTAAGTAACCATTGGCACATTTCCAACAGGAAGGTTGTTGTAAAACACACAGACATAAGTACTCTAATAAATATATTATTATTATCTTATATAAATACATAGTTAATTTAATAGCAAGAAGTATGGTCCCACTTTATACTAGGTGGAATTAACTACTATATACTTACATTAAAAAATAAGTCCAGTGTATGTACTGTGTTCATATTGTACAGCAAAACATGTTTGTTGCTATTGAGGTGGGATATGGGTAGGTTTAAGGGTAAGTTAAGGTGTAAGGGATGGGTCTGTTTTGATTGCAGAGATGTAATCCCTGCTGAAAAAAACAGCTAAAACCAGCCTAGGCTGGTTGGCTGGTCTTAGCTGGTTTAAGCTGGAAATGGCTGGTTTTAGCTGGTCTCCCAGCCTGGCCAGGCTGGTCAGGCTGGTTTTAGCTGGTGGTTTCCCAGCCTGACCAGCTAAGACCAGCCTGACCAGCCTGGCCAGGCTGGAAAAATGGCCAAAACCCCTCTAAAACCAGCCTGCCTCCCAGCTATGACCAGCTAAAACCAGGCTGGTTGACCAGCTAAAACCAGCCAACCAGCCTAGGCTGGTTTTAGCTGGTTTTTTCACCAGGGATTACATGCATGTACAATGTAGAAACGTGTACAGAATAAGTGCATTGAACTTGAACTTGAGGGCGAAACTCTGTGTATACTTGTCTAACAGACACGAAAAAATGATATCTATAGAGAGTGAAATGTCTTGTTAAATTAACCAATTTAAATAGAAAACCAATTTAAGTCGAAAAAGAAAGCACTAGTTTATCAAAAAATTATTAAGATGTTAATGTCTCTTGCTGTTTATCTGCCGGACGGTGGGCTGTGGCAAGCTTTTTTTCGTGTGCGCTTGAACGCTTATTAGGTTTGTTAGTAAACATCCCACTTGTAATGCTTAAAATGAACTACTACTAGTCGATCAGAAAAATCTTTAGTCAAGGGCAGCTCTACTTATTTTAGCAACACGCTAACACTAGCCTCTGTTGAAATCATTCGCAAGTCATAAAAACAATAGGTCACGCTTGCTAATATTTACCAAGTAAGTTCAGTAAACTTATCTTGAGAGATTAAAGATTTTTTTTCTCTAAGCTGCCGCCTGTTGTTTCGGGAAAAAAATAGTGCAAAACATGTCAAGTATAAACACCCCTCGTGCGCTGTGAGTTGTGTGCGTCATCTATGAAGCTGCACGTGATACTCTTGCTGTTATTTCGGTCATTTCTTTCCACCTTTCTTTCAATGGAGTTTGCTCCCTCTCTTGCTCAAAGCTCTTCCTAGAGAGGATCTGTATGTGTGAAGTGTGTCGGTATCTGCAGGAATGTTTATCTGTATGACCTTCACCCTGCAACAAAAACACACACGTATATACATGATTTTAGCATGTGAGAACAGTCCTACTATTCATTATCCCACAAGCACAAGCTTCTCACTTTGACATCAGTGGATATTTTCATTCTTAAAAATAAAGAAAAATCTAGTTATATATATAGATACATCCACATGCTGAATTTGTCAGTAGAAGCCAGTAATCAACACTGCTGTTTTTAGGTTACGCAAATGTTTGTGTGATGTAATAGTGCAGCTGAAGTGATGTAATATGGGCTTTTCAGAGAAATCATTCATTTTCCATGAAGTGATTGTGTACTTCTTTGTGTGTTCATGAAGCAAAGGTACTGTTTGTCTTCTCCTTGTCCAAGCACAACTGTATTAGCAGGTTGCTTAAAAAACGGTAGCTAAAAGTATTCAATTTTTGTTTATTCTAGCCATTATATTTTTCAGCCTTTTGCAATATTCCATAAACAGTAAGAATTCTCAGTTTGGTTTTATCGTGACTTCAAGTGTAACATTGTTTTTACTGCTGAAACTAAAATCAGAGACACGATCGAAACATGTCTCTCATTAAGATGGCATGACAACACACAGAAAGCCACAAAACGAACACTGAGAGAAAGATGAGAACATGATGAAGGCAACATCTATAACATCACAGAACAAGAACTTCTTGTTCTTTCTGAGAGAGGTCATCATGTGGTTAATGTGACAGACGGTGGCCGTAGTGGATGAAGTTGTGTGTGTAAATGGAGAGGTCTGATGAGAGTGACTGTATGCAAAGTTGGCAGTGACTAGTGTGTTCACAAATTACCACCCACCGTGTGATTGTGATGGAGTTACAGGCTAACAGAGTCACACACACACACACACACACACACACAAACAAAGTTTGATTCCACACCCCTCCCTCTGTCCCCGCAGGTTGCTTTTCACAACTTCATTGTCACAGTGCCAAAATTCAGTACATGATAACATGACCAGTAATTTCACAATTATTTATACCACAGCAAAAAACAAATATTAAAATTATGTAATGTTATGTGACAATTGTGTCATTAATTACTCACCCTCATGGTGTTCCAAACCCGTAAGACCTTTGTTCATCTTCAGAACACAAATTAAGATATTCTTCATGAAATCCAAAAGCTCTCTGACCCTACATAGACAGCAACACAACTGACACATTCAAGGCCTAGAAAGGTAGTAAGGACATCATTAAAATAGTTCATGTGACATCAGTGGAAGATGCAGAAGATGCACACTGTACATAGTTGTCTTTGTAAACATGTCTGAAAATTTCGAAAGAGAAGATGACTTGCAATTTTTTGCCCAGCCTTACTTATTTGAACCAGAAAATACAGACGATGGACTAAAAGAGATGGAAGTTCTACGCCAAGACGCCGGCTCCTACGTCCGCAGCTTCATATGCATGTGCCGTGGTTCTCTCGTGAACACGGAAGAGAAGAAATTGTTGAATAAAGTCATTATTTTTGTTTTCTTTCCACACAAAAAGTATTCTTATAGCTTCATAACATTACGGTTGAGCCACTGATGTCACATGGACTATTTTAATGTCGTCCTTACTGCCTTTCTAGGCCGTGAACGCGTCAGTTGCATTGTTATCTATGCAGGGTCAGAAAGCTCTTGGATTTCTTAAAAATATCTTAATTTGTGTTCCGAAGATGATTGAAGGTCTTGTTGAGTCAACTTAAAATAATTTGTTACTCTGCTGCCTTAAAAGTTCAGTCAAAGCAAATAAGTTTAGTCAACTTGCAATGTTAAGTTGTACTAAGTGACAACATAACACAGAACAGGTCCATAAACTTTAAAGCTGGGTAAGTTACCTGGCTGCCCAGTACTGTCACATAGTACAACTTAAAATTTCAAGTTGACTAAACTATTTTGTGTTGATTTAAACTTAAACTTTTAAGGCAGCAAGGTAGCAAATTATTTTAAGTTGACTCAACAAACGACAATGACAGAATTTTCATTTTTGTGCGAACTATCCGTTTAAAGGAGAAATTCACTTCCAGAACAAAAATGTACAGATTATGTACTCCCTTGTCATCCAAGATGTTCATGTCTTTCTTTCTTCAGTCGTAAAGAAATTATGTTTTTTGAGGAAAACATTTTAGGATTTTTCTCCATATAGTGGACTTCTATGGTGCCCCAAATTTATACCTTCAAAATGAAGTTTAAATGCGGCTTCAAACTATCCCAAATGCAGTTGTAAACAATCCCAGTTGAGGAAAAAGGGTCTTATCCAGCGAAACAATTGGTTATTATTATTTTTTTAATTACAGTTGATATACTTTTTAACCTCAAACACCCGTCTTGTCTTGCTCTTACTCCGGTTCAAGATAGTTAGGGTATGTCTCTAACTCTCATTTTCTCCCTCAGCAAAATCATCCTACATCGCTGTGTTTTGTTAAGGGTGTTGGATCTTATTTGCATTTTCAGTTTGCAAACACTGGGTCTGTACTTCTGCAGCGATGTAGGGCAATTTTGAAATGATTTTTGAAGTTGAAGGAGAAAATGAGATGGGAGTTTTTTAACATACCCTAACTGTCCTGAACCGGAAAGTTCAGGCAGAGCAAGACAAGTCGAGTGTTTGAGGTTAAAAAGTATGTAAATTGTAATTTTTCTTTTTAAATAACTGATCATTTCGCTAAGACCCTTCTTCCACCTCTGGGATTGTTGTCAACCACATTTGGGATCGTTTGAAGCCTTTTAAACTGCATTTTGGAAGTTCAAACTCTGGGCACCATAGAAGTCCACTATATGGAGAAAAATGAAATGCCTGAAATGTTTTCCTCAAAAAACATAATTTCTTTACGACTGAAGAAAGAAAGACATGAATGTCTTGAATGACAAGGGGCTGAGTACATTATCTGTCAATTTTTGTTCTGGAAGGGAACCCCTTCAACACAGACCGCCTTTTCAAGTGGACTTAGTTCTGGCAAACCGCTTCACACCAACCAAACTTCTAATGTCAAACAGACACTGAATGTATTTGCCTTGCTATTTTCCAAAGTGACCGTGACCCTGACTAAACAAATCCTAAAAAGCCTTAAAGTTGTATCAGATATGCAGTCTTCCTGTATTTAATGCCCTGCCGTCATCTTCTGCTGCTCTCATTGTAAATAGAGGAAGCTTCTCTCTCAGACGCACACCATGTGGGTGGTGCTTTAAATAAAATCCTTGATTAGCCAGTTTCTCTCATGCAAGCCGCCAGATGACACTGGTTGTTATGGTTACGGGCCATTTCAGTAGCTCTATTTCGGTCTATTATTCTGGTCAGATGTGGGTCAGAAACTGACCCAAGTCCTCTAAGCGAGGAACTCTCGAGGACTTTATTTGTTGCTATGTATGTGTTTTATTTGAATAGCACTTTACATATATCAGTCATTCTTACGGTTCTATTTCAGCAGTTTATTCCTGGAATACATTAATGAATAACTTAATCAATGAATGACCAATTGGAGAAAATAGTTTTTGTTAGATCACAAGGCTTCAAAAGGACATCACTGATCCCATATGGCATCTTTTTTGTAATGAGTGTTGGGGATTTAAATATGGCAAAATGTGAGTACTACATTCTATAAGCAGCTGAGTATGTTAATAACTTATCAGACTGTTTTCTTCTGTTTTCTTGCAGAACCGCGAGCTTCAGATCATGAGAAAACTGGACCACTGCAACATTGTGCGTCTACGTTACTTCTTCTACTCCAGTGGAGATAAGGCAAGTGTCTCTGTTATATCGCTTCATCTTATGTTTTATCTCACGCTACATCACGATGTGTTTTTATGCTGCCCTTTTTGCTGCCGTTTGTCTGAACTAAGCACTGTGAATATATAGTAGATAGTAAATATTCACAGTGTACTTGCAGTGATTTGCTGGTGATCAAATGTTGCAGTCATTTTTCTTTGGCTATGCATTTTTTTAAAGAGTTGAGAGAATTTACAACAGCAAAAATCAACTTTGATTTAAACTAACAAAATGTTGTTTAAGTTGGTAAGTTGTATTCATGTTTGCAAATCAGTTTAAACTGAAACTAAAAATATACATAGGCTTATTAGTATGTATGGCTATATTACTGAAAGTAAATACAAAATTTAAATTTAAGATAATGGGAAACTATTTTGTTTTTACTGTATTTTGAGTATTTTATTAGATAGTTTAATGTATTTTTAGAGAAAATACATACAAATCTAAATATAAACATGTTTACAAGTTTGGGGTCAGTACTTTTTTGTGTAATGTTTTTGAAAGAAATCTCTTTTAAGAAATACTTTTAAGAAATGTCTCTTATTATACAGTAAGAACAGTAATATTGTAAAAATAATTTATTTTATAATGTAATTTATTTTTGTAATGGAACAGCTGAATTTTCAGCATCATTACCCCAGTCTTCAGTGTCATATGATCCTTTAGAAATATTATAATATGCTGATTTGCTGCTCAAGAAACATGTATTATTATTATCAGTGTTGAAAACATTATTTTTGTGGAATACCATGACACCTTTTTTTCAGGATTATCTGATTAATAGACAGTTCAAAAGAACAGCATTTATTTACAAAAATGCATACTTTTAATACATTATGAATGTCTTTGAGTTTTGATCTATTTAATGCATCCTTGCTGAATAAAAGTCTTAAAAAAACAAAATATATCTAAAACAATATATATGTATTAAATATGTGACCCTGGACCACATAACCAGTCTAAAGTAGCACAGATATTTTTGTAGCAATAGGCAAAAATACATTGTATGGGTCAAAAAAAAAATGTATTTCATGCCAAAAATCATTAGGATATTAAGTAAAGATTATGTTCCATGAAGAAATTTTGTAAATTTCCTACCATAAATATATCAAAACCTATTTTTTGAGTAATATGCATTGCTAAGAACTTAATTTGGACAACTTTACAGTTGATTTTCTCAATATTTAGATTTTTTTGCACCCTCAGATTCCCGATTTTCAAATAGTTGTATCTCAGCCTAATATTGTCCTATCCTAACAATCATACATAACCATACATCAATTGAACAATTAAAAAAAATGGACCCCTTATGACTGGTTTTGTGGTCCAGGGTCACAAATAGCTTAAAAAATAAAAATAATATCACATCCCAGCTCAACAATATCAGCCATGCCTCTCTGTCTTTGTTAATCTCTAATGGAGTCTAATGGCGCCCAGATGCTGACCTGAGAGAAATCGACTCTGAGAACTTGCCCATGTGATTATCTGCTTTATCTGCTAGGCATATATAGACCTAACACACTCTGACTGAGATATTAAGAGAGACACACACACATAAATACTGTCAACGCTGCAGCATCGCCTGACCACCAACCACACATCCACCTCTCTGTCTTTCTTGGTCTCGATTATATCACACATCGGATGCACAGACCCTCTCGACCTCTCGCCCACACCCATGACTTTGCAAAAACGCCTGACCACCATTTTTTTCTTCTCTGAGAAACGCGCTTTCGAAATGTCAGTAGCTGGTTTCCGCTCACACGCCCACACGCTCGCCCCGGCCCCTCTGTAACCCAGAATCACAGAGCACCGGGGTAAAGGCTGACAGGGAGTGCATGGAGAACAGGTCCATAAAATAATTAAAAAAAACTCTAGGAAACTGGAACAAGGGCTGAAGGGAAGGGAAGAGAGAGAGATGAATAATAGTGTAGACAGACGGCTGTGTTCATGACGCTAATGATACGGCACCAGTCCACTCACTGAGAACTAACCCTTGACATCTGACCATCATCACTTTTAAGTTAGAGGTGAAGTGTGTAATTTTTTTGATGCTAAAATGCATTCTCTTTTCTGAGCTTAAAGGTGAAGTGTGTAATTTTTATGCCACTAGCTGTACTAAACTGGTGTGTTTTACTAAAAGTATTGTCCCTGTATTTCCATTGCTTCAACAAACATTCACAAACAACATTGCAAAGTTGTATTCTTGGAATCTGTGGTTAGAAGCACAGTTTCTTGATAATATGGCATGTGGACTTCATGCTCAAGCTCTTGGCCACAAAAAGCAAGCTAACGTGCAGTCATACAATATTAACCATTCATAAAAGATGAATCACTGTCTGGCTATCTGAGATTTCGGGATGGAGATAGGATCATGATTTTTTAGCAGTACACCATAAGTGCATATTAGTACTGTTTCTTGATTGCTTTTGGCATCTGATAGAATATTTGGACATAATTAGAGTTGGGCATCAAGAACCAGCTACATTTTAGAGCCAACCAATATGCACAACTGTATTTTGTATGTGTAACAGTATTTTTAGATCGGTGTGCATTTGGTGCAAAAGAGACAGCAGCCTAATAAACGTGTGCTGACTGTCATTAATGTTAGTCAGAGAAGAAAAGAAAACCATTCACTAACTTTACTGGCATTTTATTTATAAAAAAAAATGTTAGATTTCATTACTGTACCTGAAATTTGTTCAGTTGTGTTTATTTATGCTTTTGCTATTGATTTGTTTGTTCCTATTTTATTACTGACTGTTTACTTGTCTTCAGGGCTCTATGCCTACTTTTCTTTTTAGGAGCAAATGAGCTTCTAACTTAAAAAATGTAGGAGGACAGTCAAAATTTCTAATCAATAATCACAAAATCTGATCAAAAATTTTCCTTCCCATTACGAGGTGATATTTGACTCCTTAAAGTGATTTACAGGGGAATTGTGTTTTTACCTTTGTAAGGGCGTTTTTGGTAACTTTATTAAAAGTAATGTGGCTTGTAGGTGTATTTTTATGTTTAATGTGGCTCAGAGGTGGCATGAGTGCAATCAAATTCATAAATTTATATTGAGATTAATGTTTTAAATATACAATTTTGAATACAGAAATATTAAATGATTTAAATAACTGAAAAGACACTTTAAAAATGAAACTAAATCTGCCAGTAGGTGGCGGCAAGTCATTGATTTAATTACTAAATCATTCATTCGATTCGTTCAAACTGCTGATTCATTCAGGAATAAAGCAAGTGACTCTCTTTGTGAATGAGAAATTGAATCATTGACTCACTAGATTTGTTGAAAAATGCAGATTCATTTATAAAAGAAAAAAAGTGTTTGAATGGAGATGCGGAGCAGCTCAGTTGTGACTTGTTTCAGACCATTTTTGACGACGAAATAGAGCAAAATCAGGAAATTGTGTTATAGTTAGACAATGTAAGTCACTTAATAATAACTTCTTGTTTATTTAACTGTTGTATTAAATCAATATCTCATTTACAACTCCCTTGAAATCATTAAAAAACAAAGTTCCATTATAATCAACAAAGCTTCAGGTCTCATCCAACAATTTTTAGCTGTACAAAACAGCTTGTTTTACTGCTTGATATGGCAAATTAGTGTCTCTAACTGTTTTAAATATACATTGTAAAATTGTAAAAAAAAAAAAAAAAAAAGAAGTTGTTTCAGAGAAGTTTCAGAGTGTTTGCCTTAAAATTTTAAGTTAAGTCAACATGAAATGTGAAGTTGTACTAAGTGACAACTTGGATATTTGAGTTGACTAAACAAAATTTTAAGGCAGCACAAATGCTTATTTTTATTTTTATTTTTTAATTAAGCTTTAAGCCATTAAATGCCATGTTAGTTACAGCAGCATTAGTGCTAAGTTACGTTTGTGGAGAAAGCTACTGACTGAAAGAACTGCATGTATATGAGAGTAAATGTGCGCCAGTTAATGCATGTTAAAGGAATAGTTCACTGCCAAAATAAATATTTCCTGATAATTTACTCACCTCTATGTCTTCCAAAATATTTTTGTCTTTCTTCAGTCAAAAAGAAATAAGAAAAAAAAAATTCTCCAAGTAGTGGACTTCAGTGGGGATCAACAGGTTTAATGTCCAAATTGCAGTTTCAATGCAGCTTTAAAAGGCACTACACCCTACTCCCAGTTGAGGAATAAGCATTTGTGGTTAAAAAGTATATAAATGTCTTTAAATTAACAATTGATTCACTAGATAAGAACCTTATTCCTTGGCTGGGATTGTGTGGAGCCCTTTGAAGCTGCATTGAAACTGCAATCTGGACCTTCAACCTGTTGGCCACTATTGAAGTCCACTATACTGGACAAGAGAAAACCCTGAAATGTTTTCCTCAAAAATCTTAATTTCTTTTCGACTGATGAAAGAGAGACATGAACATCTTAGATGACATCAGGTAAAAAAATGAAAAACTTTCTGTTGTTTATGATAATGAACCACAATCACATGACATTAATTGCGATCTCAAATGGATTAATTATCAGATGTGATTACTCCACCACATGCATTTGACATCATTAACAAAAATCCTATAGTGTTGCCCCAGTGTGGTTGAAACGATGGAGGTGCGACAGTGTTTACTGTGGTTTCGGGAAATAGTTGTAATTATTATGGCCCATCCACACCAAACCCAAATGTTCATTGTGAACACTTGCCCCACCAACAAATCAAAGTTTTCTTCCTCTGCAGGTGCATCAGTTATTTATTTATTTATTTATTTTTTTGTTGAGTAATGAAAATACACCAGCACATGTGATCAGACATTCTGTTCTATGTTATTGTGTAAAGTTATGATGTTGTTTGGCAACTGTAAACATTGCACAGTTAAGAGCTGTTCACACCAAGGCCAATGACTATAACTATGTCCATGATGTTTTACAAATCACTTTAACTAGGGGTTTGGTATAATAAACAGAACATTATAGTATGTTGGTGTTGGCGCTAATATGGGACCCTGGACTACAAAACCAGTCTTAAAGGGATAGTTCACCCAAAAATGAAAATTTGATGTTTATCTGCTTACCCCCAATGCATCCAAGATGTAGGTTACTTTGTTTCCTCAGAAAAACACAAACGAAGATTTTTAACGAAAACCGGTGCAGTCTGCCAGCCTTATCGTGGATGTGGATGGGCACCAAACCTTTAAAAGTAAACAAAAACATGCACAGACAAATCCAAATTACACCCTGCGGCTCATGATGATACATTGATGTCCTAAGACACGAAACGATCGGTTTTTGTGAGAAACTGAACAGTATTTATATCATTTTTTACCTTTGATACACAGCCACGTCCATCTGTCATGATCACGAGTTTGGCATCAGTCACGTCACATGAGCACGCGCTCTGGCGTAGAATACGCAAAAGCCGTAAGGGGAAATCAGTGAAAAGTCCCGGATGAGTTTGCGCAAACTAATGTAATCTTTTAGCTTTAAATCGGTTTGAACAATCAGGATATGCGCAAGTAATTACCATTTTGAATAGCCGCTATACACACAATCTCTGTGTGCTCTGTGTAAACAATGAGTGTCGTATACATGCGACAGATCGCTTCTGGCGTTTGCGTATTCTACGCCAGAAGCGCATGCTCATGTGACGTGACTGATGCCAAACTCGTGCACATTACAGATTGACGTGGCTGTGTATCAAAGGTAAAATAAGATATAAATACTGTTCAGTTTCTCACAAAAACCGATCGTTTCGTGTCTTAGGACATCAATGTATCGTCACGAGCCGCAGGGTGTAATTTGGATTTGTCTGTGCATGTTTTTGTTTACTTTTAAAGGTTTGGTGTCCATCCACGTCCATGATAAGGCTGGCAGACTGCACCGGTTTTCGTTAAAAATCTTCGTTTGTGTTTTTCTGAGGAAACAAAGTAACCTACATCTTGGATGCCCTGGGGGTAAGCAGATAAACATCAAATTTTCATTTTTGGGTAAACTATCCCTTTAAGTAGCACTGGTATATAGACAAAAATACATTGTATGGGTCAAAATAATCATTTTTTCTTTTATGACAAAAATCATTAGGATATTATGTTCCATGAAGATATTTTGTAGATTTCCTACCGTAAAAATAACAAAATGTAATTTTTGATTAGTAATATGCATTGCTAAGAACTTCATTTGAGCATCTTAAAATGTACCCTCAGATTCAAGTTTTTCAAATAGTTGCATCTCCAAATATTGTCCTAACAAACCATAGCTTTCTGATGGATGAATCTCGGAAAGAAGATGACTGGTTTTGTGGTTTGATTTGAATGAGCTTTTACTTGGAGTCTACACCAGACAAAATCTGAGTATTGCAGCTAAATCACTGCCATTATGATCAATGAAACTGTCTATGCTGCAAACTTCTGTCTGCGACACAGTTGCTCTACAGAGCCAAAAATGTTTCAGCACAATCTCTACCAGTGATACATTTCTACCATCGCCTGGTGTCCACCATCACACCGCCCAGCAGTCAGTCAGTAGACTGGTTAGCTTCTCCCTACTGTAATTTTAGCAGCTGCTCTGTTTTTTTTTTTTTTTTTTGTCTAGTGTAAACCACCATGAAATCAGAACCCAGAGCGTCTCATGGAGAGATAAAACACAAAGATAGAGACGTAGGCTTGGAGAGGGAGAGTGAGATTAAAAACAGGCTTGAAAAGAGACCGTTCGGCATAGATGAGGTGGCGTCATGTCTGGACGTGGTCTGCGCTCTCTCCAAACAACTTCCACTTCTGCTAAGTGGCACGATTAGTAGAAGTGTTGTTATACAATGCGGACAGTGCTCTGCTCTGGAGCCCAACCTCAGACCCCTTTAAATGACTCTCACTACAGTCAGGCTTAGTGAGCAGAATTGCTGTTATAACTACATAGGCTTTTAAAGCAGCATCCTTAGTAAAATAGAACCTCATATGCAGGGTCTGACAGTTTACTTCTTGTCACATATGATAAAATCAGCCATAAATAAGGCCATTGCAGGGTATTTAACATTTTTTAGGGGTTCAAGTGTCTAGTGCTGAAACCCTATTGTAATTGTTAGAGTGGCCAAGGATCAGCAATCTCCACGTAAAACTGATCGTGCAGACCAAACCCTAAGCCGTAGAGACTTGAAACTTGGAGGAATGGTAGTACTCACACTGTCTACAACGTCACCAAATCTCGCCCCAGTCGGCCTGATGAGTTGCTACAGCAATCAAAAGTACCATATCGCTTCGCCGCAGGCTCAAGTGTCGTTGGGATCCTTGGCTTACAAAACCTACTTGGAATAAGTCCTAGGTTTTTTGCCTAATCGGATCCAAACCAGTGCACGAAGATTCTCTGGAGAGTGAATATCAATAATTGTCATTCAAAAGGGGCATGGCCACCTTTACTGAAATGGCTACAACTTATAAAAAGGACAACGCGTATATGTAAGAGCTGAATTTTTTTTCAGAGCTGAATCTGAAAAAAGTTGCGGAGCTTGGCTACTTGGTGGCACTATAAGAGGGAAAAAAAAAAAACCATAAAAATAGCCATAACTACACGCAACCTGGAAAAAACAAAACACTGCAGTAAAATTATTTGGACTCTCTAGGTCTATAATTATCAAAAAAGTTGAAATTTACCATTTGGGAAGCTATAACGGGTCGTTTAGAAAAGGGGCCTGTCCAGATACACCCAAAAGCCTATAAAGTCTACACAAAAACTCAAAACTTCACCAAACCTGGTGAGCACATGCGACAGGTGATTCTAAACAAGCATGCAATGTTTTAGGGAGATCGGACAACAGCTGCTGCTATAACTTTCATAAACATTACAAAAAATCATATTTCTATGGTAAAATACCTGGATTTGCCAAAAATGCTGTTTTTAACCTCTTTGTGTTCCAACGTGGAGTTAAGTTTGACAGGAATGCTAAGGGGTTAATCATTGATTTAGGTAGTTACAGGCTTGCTAAATAATATGTATTTTCTTTTATTTATGTGTTAGATTCAACTATTTTTCCTTGATATTTTTTTTAATGATTGATTTGTAATCAACTTTTCTGTCATTTTATGTAATATAAGTATCATTTTGAAAAAGAAAAAAGAAGGCAGCATCATTATGCTGAATGCCTTCTGGAACAGCCTTCATGTCTGATGCTTTAAAATGCTGCATACGTAATAGGTCACAAGGTTTTCAAACAGAAATGTGTTTGTGTGGTTTTGTTACCATGTTCAGCTGATTGAGCTGGAGACTTTGAGCTTAACCGATGTGACCCTGGACCACAAAACCAGTCATAAGGTTAGATTTTACAAAACTGAGATGTATACATCATATGAAAGTAATAATAATAACAATTATTTATAGTAACAATAAATAAGCTTTCTATTGATGTATGATTTGTTAGGATAGGACAATATTTGGCCGAGATACATCTATTTGAAAATCTGGAATCTAAGGGTGCAAAAAAATCAAAATACTGAGAAAATCACCTTTAAAGTTCTTCAAATTAAGTTCTTAACAATGCATATTACTAATCAAAAATTACATTTTGATATATTTATAGTAGGAATTTTACAAAAAATCTTCATGGAACATAGGGCTGCAACTAACGATTATTTTAATAATCGATTAATCTGTCGATTATTTTTTCGATTAATCGATGAATCGGATAAAAAAAAAAACAAGGGATTTACAACCCTTTATTCAAAAACAGAACTAAAATCTTTAGAAAGTGCACGAACATGTTGCTCCTTGAACTGTTATAATAATAATAATAAAATAAAAATGGACTAACACAAAAAACATACACATGTATGCTTTACATCTGCCAAATATATAGACTAAATAAACTAAAATTACTATCCGTCAAGACAGCGGCTTGCTGTGGTGTACATGCTGCATTTCCCATCAAGAAGCCTCTCAAATTAAATTCCTCAGTGCGCATTAAAAAAGTCATGTGACTTTGCACGCTGGAACGGGATAACTTGACTAACTTTCTGCTACATTCATTCTGCCATGGCGGTGTTTAGTGTCCTGCCATCAGCAGCGACCAGCTGGAAGAGTTCCGCATTCAAATGCACGCAAAACTGGCCTCAAAGCCCCAGCAAAAGTAATTACCATGAATGTGTCAAGGCAAAAATTAAGAAAATATTCGAATTACTTATTAATAAACTAGTATTTTCTGATTCAGTGTTGCAAAGATGAAATTGACGATCCTGCCATCTGCTCATTAATGCCTAATGCATCTTTATGGATTAGCTAATGAAAGAGTTTTGTTTTCGATTTTAATTATTTCGTTTTATAGTAAAACAATAATTTAAAGCTTTCTATAGATATTGTGTTTGTGAAGCAATTACCTGGGTTTCGGTTAATTATTGTGAAGCGCTCCTGTTTAAACCAAAGATATCAAGCGTATTCTGTTTGTTTTCTTTAAGAGCACATTTTGTTGATACTGTTAGTACACACAAACTAAGGTAGACCCTTTACAGTTCCGGCCCGGGTGGTATATTACTCTTACCTTTATGAGCAAAAAAGAAATTCCACATTGCACTGGTGTCTCCATGCGCTGCAAAGCGCGCTTCTCTCCGCACAAACTTTGGATTTATATTAATTGAATGATTAAACTAATAGTGTGATATGTTTTAAGTTTTTTATATCAATGGATTTTAATTTAAATCGCGATGAATTAAGCAGGCTTTTGATCTGTCTGCCGCTGTTTGCTAGGTATAATTTTAAAAAACAAAAACTTGAATTTAACAAACAAAAAGTGTTCCAAATATATCTCTAAATTAACTTTATAAACTAAAGGAACGAAAATAAATGTAATCACTTTGCTATTAAAATCAGCAGCTGTGTAATGAGGAAGAGAAAGAGAAAAAAAGACAGTCGGACTGGAAATTCAGTCGGCCAAAAATTGATGAGCTGTCGGACATTTTTACAAGGAATGTTTGTTTAATAACCTATATAATATTCTTAGGCTACTTTCTTAATTAAATATATTATTTCTTTGATTTATTTTAGCGTTTTTAGGCTGCTTGTTAGCTGACTGAAGTGTAGGCTATATATAAAAAAACAACGTGCCACCGTCACAGCCCTATTCAAAACTGAGACGATTTCACCTCAGCAGAGCTCCTCTTTCTCCTCACGGTTGTGGTATGTTTTCGACACATTATACAGACAGACAGTGTTACAAAAACTATAGAAGTAGTTTTCTCCATCTCCACTATCCAACGACCCGTACAGCAGCTGTTTTGCGATCGAGCATTGGCTGCTGTGAAAGTACGCTAGCCAAAGTAGGCTTAAATATCAAACATGTTTGATATAAATCGGGGCAGCATATATATATAATGTAGAAACGGTGCTTTATGCTCAAATGTTCCAGTTTTGCGCATAAGTTAAATTCGCATTTTTGGATGGAAACACAGCTTATGAGGTGCCGAACTCTGCTGGCATCAGTGCGGGAGAGAGACCGAATGTGTCCACTCCGCTCTGCGCTCAATTTTTTTAAATATATATAATAACAACCAAATGTCTCTGCGTCGCGCGACACAACGAATCGATTATGAAATTCGTTGCCAACGCTTTTAGTAATCGATTTTTATCGATTTTATCGATTCGTTGTTGCAGCCCTAATGGAACATAATCTTTACTTAATTTCCTAATGATTTTTGGCATAAAAGAAAAAACAATAATTTTGACCCATACAATGTATTTTTGGCTATTGCTACAAATATACCCCAGCGACTTAAGACTGGTTTTGTGGTCCAGGGTCACATATTGAAACCATCTATTTTTAGTCTCCAGAGACATTACTGACACATAAGGAGACTGCTGGGCCTTGACAACCACCAGCCGTTACCCATGATCTCTCTCTGCCATACTTAGTGCCCACTGATTTTTCCTCACAGGGGAGCCACACAAGACCAGGACGGATGAGTCAAAAAAAACATCTACATAGACGACTCAAACAAAAATAGGAATAGGGAGAGAGTGGGAGAGAGAGAGGCTGTCGTTGTGCCACATGGACTTCTGTATTGGTGTGAAACAAACACATTTATTCACGCACTGCAGCTATGACGAATTTCTTCAAACTTGTTTCTTACACTGTTGTCCAAAAGTTTGGGGCAGTAGGAATTAATTAATTAATCTATTTATTTTTGATCATTAATCATTAAGGGTGCATTCAAAAGTGTTTTATGAATTGTCATTTTATTTATTTTTAAAATTTAATTTTTCCCCAAAATAATAAGAAGCACAGCTGTATTCAACACTGATAATAAGAAATGTATCTTAAGCAGCAAATCATCATATTAGAATGATTTCTGAAGAATCATGTGACACTAAAGACTGAAGTAATGATGTTTGCATCACAGGAATAAATTACATTTTAAAATATATTCAAAACAAAAACAGTTCTTTTAAATTGTAATAATATTTCACAATATTACGTTTTTTTTTTATCAAATAAATGCAGCCTTGGTGAAAATAAGACACTGATTTTCATGACATTTGTTTGTACACTGCAAAAAAATGCTTTTCTTACTTAGATTTTTTGTCTTTTTTCTAGACAAGTAAAAATTATTTCCTTGTTTTCAGTAAGAACAAGTCTAAATTAAGTGCATTTTTGCTTGAAGCAAGCAAAATAATCTGCCAATGGGGTAAGAAAAATAATCTTGTTTTTTGTTTGATAGCATTATACTACCTACGACAGTTTCGTGGTCCAGGGTCACATATAACAATCACAGTGTCGCCGCGACCACTCTAGAGTTTCACTAGACCAAATTTACATGTATGTAGTTAGAATTTGTCATGAATTTTCCTGGAATTTTACACTTTCAGGATAGTGCATATAATGTCACCTCACTGTACGTTTGGCTCTGACAGGAGCTGTATGTGGAAGAGACTGTAATAGCAGGGCCTGGGGACAGATGAGTCTCTACCTGTGGCTCCCGCACTGAGGGAGACGTTGGCTACTGTGCCGTGAGCCACAGATCACCCAATCACACGGTCGCAATGTCATGTGACCACAAAGCAGCAGCCAATCAGACGGCCCTGAAATCTGATGGTAACATCTCAGGAGCCAGTCGCCTCGGAGCTTCTCCGATCGGCCGTAATTGAGGAAGTGTTGCTGTTGCTGTTGCTGTAGTGAGGGCGGAGAGTGAGTCATCGCTACGACTAATTTTAGCTGCACTGCACAGCCAGGGGGTGGTTTGGGTTTTTTTCCCACATTTTTTTAGGAAATCAAACATCTGTTATTAGAGACTACTTATCAATCAGAGTCAAAGCGCAGAAAGAAAAACCACTCGGCTAGAGAGAAACAGCGGCACTGACAATTTCATTGCATGTTCTGTCTTTGTGAACAATGGTAATCACTGTCGTGGTGAAATAGATTGTTGCTTGTAACTTGTACACATATATATTTGTTTATTTTTGTTACTTTTCAGATTTAATGCAGATTTTGATAAAGCAATAGTTTACATAAAGTCTGTCATAATTTACAAATGTTTCTCTTGTGAAACTCCAACAAGATACAGTGCAAAATATTAGCTATGTTTAATAATGAAAAAAGATGCTGTCAAACTAAAAAAAAGGCAAGCTAAAATGACTCCAGTGACTACATTATGGTACTTTCATGATTTATTTGTTCATTTATTCAGCAGAAGAAAGTTATATAAGTGAAAAATATAGGTGTCAAAAACGAATGTAGAACTCAAAAAAAAAAATTTAAAAAGAAAAAAGCTATAATGACCACATAATGGTACCATTATGGTTTTTTTTTCATGTTTCAACAGAAGAATGTTATATTCTTAAATGTTAATTATTAAAATGTATTAATAAATTAAAATGTTAATCATTTTACAAAAATAAGAGGGATCATACAAAATGCATGTTATTTTTTATTTAGTACTGACCTGGATTATATATTTTACATAAAAGACAATTACATATAGTTCAAAAGTTTACATACACTTGATTCTTAATACTGTGTTGTTACCTGTTAGCTGTGTTTTTGTATGTAGTGATAGTTATTCATAAGTCCCTTGTTTGTCCTGAACAGTTAAACTGCCTGCTGTTCTTCAGAAAAATCCTTGAGTTCCCACAAATTCTTTGGTTTTTCAGCATTTTTGTGAATTTAAACCCTTTCCAACAATGACTGTATGATTTTAAGACCCATCTTTTCACTCTGAGGACAACTGAGAGACTCATGCAACTATTACAGAAGGTTCAAACACTCACTGATGCTCCAGAATGAAACACAATTCATTAAGAGTTGGGGGTGAAAACTTTTGAACGGAAATGATGTGTCAATTTTTCTTATTTTGCCCAAATATATTTTTTCCCACTTAGCACTGCCCTTCAGAAGCTACAGAAGATGCTTGCATGCGTCCCAGAAGACAAAATAAGTTACATTTACCCTGATCTTTAAATTCAAAAAGTTTTCACCCCAGCTCTTCGTGAGTCCCCCAGTTGTCCTCAGTGTAAAAAGATGGATCTCAAAATCATACAGTCATTGTTGGAAATGGTTCAAATACACAAAAATGCTGAAATACCAAAGAATTTGAGAGAAATGAAGGATTTTTCTCCTATTTATGTATCTTAACACGTTTAGTATGTAGATTATGTCAAAGTATGCCAGGTCACTTTGACTCACAACCTTTTGTGTCATGCGTAAAGTGAATAAGCTCAGGCATGTCCGATCAAGCAGAAATAGACTCTCTCACAACTGAACTTGTGGAGGAAGGAAGAAGGGCATAATAGACAGGATGTGACATCAGACGAGGGGTCAGAGTGGGCCTGTAGGCCACCCTATTGAGCTCTTCCTTTTCTTTAGTTCTTCAAGAGGATGTGACTTCAATGTCTGAGCATGTATGTTATGTAAAGATGGCGGCCACAATCGTCGCTCGCTTTCAGGCACGGTGCCACACAATGCATGGCAGTCAACGTCCACAATGACATCATGCCAAAGAACTGGCTGTTTTTGTGTCGTTTCCATAGCAGCTTTTTTACAGTTCACAAGCTCCAGTCATGGAGATATATGTAGGGATGGTGCTTATGGGATATTTTTAGTATAGTCAATTATCCTCTTTCATACCGAGCTGGTTTTATATATAGATTCACTAAAGTTATGTATGTGCTATTAAACCCGACACTTTTAACTCTGTGACTTAAAGTATTTGCTTTCTTGTTCTCTGTTCACAGAAGGATGAAGTGTATCTGAATTTGGTTCTGGACTACGTCCCTGAAACCGTCTACAGAGTGGCGAGACACTACAGCCGCGCTAAGCAGACCCTTCCCATGGTTTATGTAAAGGTGCGGATTGTTCCTTCAGGTTCTTAATGTGTGTTTGTGTGAGCGATGTGTACGTCCTGAATGAAAACTGTAGGTTTTGTTCCGAGTATACGGGTCAGCCGAGTTTGTGTTGGCATTTGTCCCCCTCCTCCTGTGCAGTTTTGCGTCACAGGGTCTTGACTGCTGTGATGACGTCATCACTGCTTTGTGCCACTATGTCCTGAGCTATATCCTTCCTGCTATTGGCAGGATGTGACATAAATAGTCAAACACACACACATATACATATATATTTATGTACATATGTAAAATACAAAGACTTTCCACTTAGATGTTAAAGGGATAGTTTACCCAAAAAAGAAAATTCTGTCATTAGTTACTCACACTTGTATCGTTCCAAACCTGTAAGACCTACGTTCATCTTCAGAACACAAATAAAGATATTCTTAATGAAATCCAAAAGCTTTCTGACCCTGACATGTTGAAACAAGGCCCAGAAAGGTAGTAAGGACATCTTGAAAAGCATTCTTGTTGTTTAATAACATTAAAGTTGAACCACTAATGTCACATGGACTATTTTAGCAATGTCATTTCTACCTTTCTGGGTCTTGAATGTGTCAGTTGCATTGCTGTCTATGCAGGGTCAGAAAGCTCTCGGATTTCATCAAAAATATCTTAATTTGTGTATTAATGACATGATTTTCATTTTTGGGTGAACTATCCCTTTAAATCAAAGGTTCTTAACTAGAAGGATAGGCCTCAGCACACTTCTAGTAGAACCTGAGGATTACTTAAAATAATTGAAAGAATGATTTTTAAACCTAAAAAAGTAATGTAAATTTTTAAAATTGTATTACTCCATGGGAATTTTTATGAAGAATATACAATATTCTAGTTATTCCAAGCTCTAAAATATTTTATCGGGAAGAAAAAAAATGTTATCCTTAATCCTTATCAAGTAAATAAAAAATAAAATCCTTATTATGTATGTTCCTCACTATGTAAGGAAATATTTAACAGTAGAGTAATACCTTTAAACATCCTTACCTATTTATTTGTGTATCAACAAATATTTTGTGACCACTTCTTTGCATATAATGAATGTGAATTGGGACTGGAGGCTCTTAAGGAAGAAAAAAAACAACATAAGAGAATCATAAAAGTTCTTCATATGACTCATGAACTAAATTCCAAGTCTTGGTGATGAACAGATCAAAAATAATTTTCTCTGATAATCTTCCCCTCTGTCTAAGATCTAAAAATGGACTAATGGATGCGATAAAATGCCATTGATGTCAGAGCACCCATATTACTTCAAAATAGTCAGATAGACCATTTTTATGATCCTTAAATAGTACTCTTGATGGTTTTTAAGTCATTTTGGATCTTGACAGCACCTGTCTGCATTTGCTCTCATTATACAGTCAAAAGTTTACATACACCTTGCAGAATCTGCAAAATGTTAATTATTTTGTCAAAATAAGAGAGATCATACAAATGCATAATTTATTTGTTTAGTACTGACCTGAATAAGATATTTCACATTAAAGATGTTTATATGTAAACACAAGTCCACAAGAGAAATAATAGTTGAATTTACAAAAAAAATGACCTTGTTCAAAAGTTTACATACACTTGATTTTTAACACTGTGTTGTCACCTAGTGATAGTTGTTCATGAGTCACTTGTTTGTCCTGAATAGTTAAACTGCTCGCTGTTCTTTAGAAAAGTCCTCCAGGTCCCACAGATTCTTTGGTTTTTCAGCATTTTTGTGTATTTGAACCCTTTCCAACAACGACAGTATGATTTTGAGATCCATCTTTTCACACTGAGGACAACTGAGGGACTCATATGCAACTATTACAGAAGGTTCAAACACTCATTAATGCTTCAGAAGGAAAAACAATGCATTAATGTAAACTTTTGAACAGAATGAGGATGTGTACATTTTTATTTTGCCTAAATATCATATTTGTTCATTTAGCACTGCCCTTCAGAAGCTACAGAAGATACTTACATGTTTCCCAGAAGACACAATAAGTAAAATTTACCCTGATCTTCAAAAAGGGTACACAAAAATGCTAAAAACCCAAGGAATTTGTGGGATCTGAAATTTTTTCTTTTGTGTACTATATAAAAACGTCTTTTATGTGAAGTATCTTACTCAGATCAGCGCTAACTAAAAATTACATGCATTTTGTATGATCCTTCTTATTTTAGTAAAATAATTATAATTTTGCAGATTCTGCGAGGTGTATGTTAACTTTTGACTTCAACTGGATCTCATAGAGCAGCCATTATATTGTTCAAAAATTCTACTTTTTGTTTGAAGGAAAAAGAAAGTCATTCAGATTTTCAAATATGCGTCTGAAGAATTTAATTTTGGGGTAAATTATTCCATTAAATCATTTAATTTTACAAGCGATAAAAGCAAAATTCTATTCTTCATTTATAAGGTACATTCTTTGTGGCCTGTTTTTCTGGCTGCTCTACTGACCTCATGACTTGCGTATATTTACTTTATCTTCATCCCTACAGTTGTACATGTACCAGCTCTTCAGGAGTCTGGCCTACATCCATTCCTTTGGGATCTGCCATCGGGACATCAAACCGCAGAATCTTTTGCTGGACCCAGACACGGCCGTGCTCAAACTCTGTGACTTCGGCAGGTCAGTTGGCAATCTCTTGATAGCCAATTCATAGGAGACAATGGCTTTTTCTGATAACCTTTTAAAGGTCTAGTGCGGCCTCAGTGGATCTATCAACTGAAAGCAACGCTTTACTGCATTTAACCTGATAATCCCATATTACACCTCACTAGAGGCCTCCAGATGGTCTCGCTATGCTCCGACATATCTGTGCTGACTTCAGCCTTTCCATTTAGCCTGCTTTTCACATTTTTCTACCTAAGAGTACTAGTGAAGATTTCAAGTGAAGTGATATTCAGGTGTCCGTTTCTCACTTGCCTCACATCTGTTGGCTGAAAACTAGGGCATGCGATCCGGCCGTTTGTTAATGAATACCTTATACTGAGGACAAAAATAATGCAAATTTTACCTGAATGAGGACACCGATTAGCATCATTCTTCACTTATACACCGCGAGAGGCCTTGAGATGCTTTTAAAAGGTTAGCAACTTGCTTGCCATCTAAACAAATAAACCCTCTTTAGCTTTCAGGTGACTTTAGAGCTCTTTTCTAAAATGCCATTTAGTGTTATATTTAAGGTTTTTATTGCCAACAAGCTTCAAAAGACTGAGTACTTGAATGAAATGGTAATGAGCGTGATCAGAGACTGTTCAATCTGTCTTTGTGTTCACAGTGCTAAGCAGTTAGTACGTGGGGAGCCCAATGTTTCCTACATATGCTCACGGTACTACAGAGCCCCCGAACTCATCTTTGGAGCAACCGACTACACCTCCAGCATAGGTAAATGAGCTTTAATCGTACTACCATGCAAATCATTTTTGCTTCAATAAACTACTCCTCCATTATGTTGCTATCACCTCTAATCATGATAAATAAGCAAATGCAAGCCAAAAATGACTCTTGTGAAAAAGAAGTACACTTCAGTATTTTTAAAAAGAGTACTTATAGTATACTTACGTGTAAACTAAATGTAATGTCTTCGGACACTAAATTGCAGGTTAAATTGCAATTAAATAGAAATATATTACAGTTTAAATTTATATTAAATGCAGTTAGTTGAGTATTCGATTTTTTTGACACACTTAAGTAGCACCTTTTTATATTTCATAATTATATGAGAATATAGTGATATATCAACTAGGTGAAATATTTAGCTGATATTTGGCCATTCTGGGACTATAATCATACTAGCTTGTTCAATTAATAGTTAATACAGTTGAAGTCAAAAGTTTACATACACCTTGCAGAATCTGTAAAATGCTAATTATTTGACCAAAATGTATGTAATTGTTTATTTAGTACTGACCTGAATATGATATTTCACATATAAGACGTTTACATATAATCCACAAGAGAAAATAATAGTTGAATTTATAAAAACAACCCGGTTCAAAAGTTTACATACACCTGATGCTTAATACTGTTTTTTCGTTTTTGTTTTTTTGTTTAGTGATAGTTGTTCATGAGTACCTTGTTTGTCCTGAACAGGTAAATTGCCCGCTGTTCTTTAGAAAACTCTTTCAGGTCCCACCTATTCTTAAAAGTCAACTTATATTTTCTCAGAAGACAAAATAAGTTAAATTTACCCTTATCTTCAAATTCAAGTTTTCATCCCGGCTCTTAATGCATCGTTTTTTTCTTCTGGAGCATCAGTGAGCATTTGAAGCTTCTGTAATAGTTGCATATGAGTCCCTCAGTTGTCCTCAGTGTGAAAAGATGGATCTCAAAATCTTACAATCATTGTTGGAAAGGGTTCAAATACACAAAAATGCTGAAAAACCAAAGACTTTTCTGAAGAACAGCGGGCAGTTTAACTGTTCAGGACAAACAAAGGACTCAAGAACAACTATCACTAAACAACAACAAACAAAAAAAACATTTATGGATCATTCAGGTAACAACACACTATTAAGAATCAAGCGTATTTAGCGGGGTCATTTCTCTTATGGGCTATATGTAAATACTTCACATATGCATTTTTTTATCTGTATATTTTGGAGTATATTGTGAGTAAATATTGTGTAAAATTAATGTTAATGCAATTTTTGTTGCCATTTATTTATTTATTTTCCTTTTTTCTTTTTTTTACTATGATTTAATTGTTTTTATATTTCAGAATAGAGTGGCCACCTTGATTTCTAAATATTGTGTCAGCCATTAAAAAGTCAAATCATTGGTAACACTTTACAATAAGGTGTCATTTGGTAACATAATTAATGTATTAACTAACGTGAACGAACAATGAACAATACATTTATTACACTGTTTATTACCCTTTGTTAATGTTACTAATAAAAATACAGTTGTTCATTGTTTGTTCATGTTAGTTCATAGTGCATTAACCAATGTTAACAAACACAACTTGTGATTTTAATAATGCATTAGAAAATGTTGCAATGAACTAAGATTAATAAATGCTGTTGAAGTATATGTTGACTACAGCACAGACCAAAAGTTTGGACACACCTTCTCATTCAAAGAGTTTTCTTTATTTTCATGACTATGAAAATTGTAGGTTCACACTGAAGGCATCAAAACTATGAATTAACACATGTGGAATTTTATTTAATTCTATAAAATATTTATTTCTATATATACTTCTGCACAACACAACTGATGGTCCCAACCCCATTTATAAGGCAAGAAATCCCACTTATTACACCTGACAGGGCACACCTGTGAAGTGAAAACCATTGCAGGTGACTACCTCTTGAAGCTCATCAAGAGAATGCCAAGAGTGTGCAAAGAGTAATCAAAGCAAAAGGTGGCTACTTTGAAGAACCTAGAATATGACATATTTTCAGTTGTTTCACACTTTTTTGTTAGGTATATAATTCCACATGTGTTCATTCATAGTTTTGATGCCTTCAGTGTGAATCTACAATTTTCATAGTCATGAAAACAAAGAAAACTTGGTGTGTCCAAACTTTTGGTTTGTGCTGTATATTGTAAAGTGTTACCAATCATTCTTTTAGAAAATAAGCCCTGTACTGATCTGAAGGATCTCTCATCAACTCATAGATTTTTAGAGCATTGTCTTGTGCTTTTGTTTGTAAGACGTGTCATTGGTGATTTTCCAAGGACGTACAGTGCGAACAGTAGGCTCATAGTGTTTAGGATGTGCTCTTGACCTCTGGCTAATAAGAATGCTCCCTCACTCTCAGCATCTCTCTGACCCGCTTTCTCTGCAGACGTGTGGTCAGCTGGCTGTGTGCTGGCGGAACTGTTGCTAGGACAACCAATTTTCCCCGGCGACAGCGGCGTGGATCAGCTGGTGGAAATCATCAAGGTACTGGCGCCGCTACACCGCCACTTCTGTCTATGATTTAATCTCAGTGTTTGCATGAGTTTGTAGGAAGAGCAACAATTGCAGCGTAACAGTCAGTTGATTTAGATTGTTAGTTTTATACAAGACTGTTATTGGTGTTTCTTCAGTTTTGTAAGAGTTTTGTAAGACGAATTCTCTTAACATTTTTCACACTAATACAAGTTAATGTATAATTACAAATAGGTGACCATGGACCACAAAACCAGTCTTAAGTAACACTGGTTCATTTGTAGCAATAGCCAAAAATACATTGTATGGTTCAAAATGATCGATTTTTCTTTTAGGCTTTTTTTTTTTAAGAAATAAGAATGTCCTACTCATTTTTGATTAGTAATGTGCATTGCTAAGAACTTTATTTGGTCAAATTTAAAGGCGATTTTCTCAATATTTAGATTTATTTGCACCCTCAGATTCCAGATATTCAAATAGTTGTATCTCGACCAAATATTGTCCTAATCAGACCAAACCAAATGAAAAATTGACCCTTATAACTGGTTTTGTGGAGCAGGGTCTAATATATTCAATTAGTAGTCAGTAATTTTCTGAAATTATGGTAACACCTTACAACAAGGTGTCATTTGCTAACATTAATGTATTAACTAACATGAACGAACAATGAACAATACATTTATTACACTATTTATTAATCAATGTTAGGTAAATTAAAACACTCGTCCATTGTTTGTTCGTGTTAGTTCACAGTGCATTAACTAATGTTAACACAACTTGTGATTTTAATAATGCATTAGAAAATGCTGAAATGAACATTAACTAAGATTAATAAACACTGTAGTGTTGTTCATTCTTAGTTCATGTTCACTAAAGTAGTTAACTAATGTTAACTAATGAGCAATATTGTGAAGTGTAACTGAAATTATATATACATGTACTTTTTTTTCAAAAAGCACTCTTTAAATTTAACTAATTGCATTTAAAATAAATTTTAACTAAAACACATTAACATGCAATTAAGTGTCTGAAAATATTAGTTTTATTTTTTATTTCAGGTATTATTTTTTAAATATATTATTCCATGATAAGTGCTTTTTTAAAAAGTATGGTAGAGTGTACTTTTTTTAACAAACCTGCATCACAGGAGAATTTTAGTCATTTTTCAGAAACATCATTTCACAAGCAGCATTTTTATTAACTCATTATATCACTTTAAATAATATATTGTTTTGATATTATCCTGTGGCAGTGATGGATATTACATTTTAGAATAATTTATGTATTCTACATGCAATTAAAAAATATTTTCACACTTTTTGCATAATTTGACAAAATCTCAAGAAATAAGCACAGAAAAATATTCACTAGTGATATTTACCTCATAGGTATACTAGCATGTTAAGTTATGAAAAAAAAACATTATTAGCTGCAAAATTGTTTGGTATGAGCGACAATACAGCTGAGGGACAGCCATAATTTATTAGAAAATTATTATTATTTTTATTTTTTCAAGAAATAAATATTGAAATGGTTTAGGATTGTTTCTCTTTTTTGTAGTTTGAACATTTTTAAATAGACCAAGGCTTCGTTCACATTGCGAGCCTTAGTGCTCAATTCCGATTTTTTTGTATAGTTGTTCACATTATTGTTTTAAATGTGGCCAATGTCAGATTTCCAGTGTGAACAGATCATGGTTCTAAACTGACCGGAAAGCACGAAAGAACGATATAAACAGGGTTGCCAGGTTTTCACAACAAAATCTGACCAATTGCGTCTCAAAACTAGTCCAAAACCTGCTCACTTGTACCCCGCGGGGTAAATATCTTGCTAGTGTTGGCGCTTTAACCCACTGAGTTAAAAAACACTTGCGGCAACATTGAAAAAGTAGCCCAATTCCGCTGAATAACTGTGGACCTGGCAACCGCGGCAGACATAAAGTAGGCCATTATGCGTATATTGTGTGATCGGCTGCAGAAGCCAGCGAAATTATGCATAGGGTATATAAAAAATAAAGTCAAGTATCGGATTTAGTACCACATATGGAAGTGGCACAAATCGGAATTGAAAATATAAGATTCCATGTGGTTTGTGCTGTTCACACTGTCATGAGAAAAACAGATCTGAGTCATGTGAGCAAACAAAATCGGATTTGGGCCACATTTGCCTGCAGTGTGAACGTAGCCTAAAAGTATAAAACTAGCTTTTTTGATAAAAAGATATTGAGTTCAAACTTAGGTTTGAAAAAAATCAATCTTTACTCTTAAGAAAAATAATTCTACACAGTACCAGAAGTTTTTAGAGTGTTGTATCATGAAGTGCTAAAGAAACAGTATGCTGTTATGTTAAGTTGTGTTTGTGTGTGTTTGTGTTTTCAGGTGCTGGGCACTCCCACACGGGAGCAGATTCGGGAAATGAACCCAAACTACACCGAGTTCAAATTCCCGCAGATTAAGGCCCATCCATGGACTAAGGTGAGTAAACAGGTACAGGTCAACAGTTTTACTACTTCTAGCACAGCCGCCTCCACCTCCGGCCGTCAGCTTGACTCATCGTCCTGGCTCCATTCCATTCACATCACCCGTCTGCAGCACACAGGACTCGCCGAAAACATTTCATTTATTGTTCTGGAACACTACTTCTGAACTAGTTAATGAAAGCAGAAGGAAAAATTCAGTCAGGATTGTCTCTATATGTAGACGTCCTCTTTTAGTGTTCTGTTGTGATGGTTAGCCAAGTGACCTTACAGTCTGTTCCCAATCCTAGTGAGCTGCCTACATAGGAAGTCTGGTTCAGAAAAGGTAGGCGGAATAATTATGCTGCATCCTAAGATAGCTTGATATAGAAAAGAGAAGGCGATTCTACAATGCATTGTGACAAAAATATGCTTATATGGAGAGAGGAATTATAAATACAGTTGAGGTCAAAAGTTTACATACACCTGGGAGAATCTGCAAAATGGTAATTATTTTATCAAAATAAGAGGGTTCATACAACATGCATGTTATTTTTTATTTAGTACAGATCTGAATATGATATTTCACATAAAAAACACTTTACCATATTGTCTCCACAAGAGAAAATAATAGTTGAATTTATAAAAATGACCCCGTTCAAAAGTTTACATACACTTGATTCTTAATACCGTGTTGTTACCCGAATGATCCACAGCTTTTATTTCATGAGTCTCTTGTTTGTCCTGAACAGTTAAACTGCCCTTTGTTCTTCAAATGAATCCTTTAGGTCCCACATATTTTTTTGTTTTTCAGCATTTCTGTGTATTTGAACCCTTTCCAAAAATGACTGTATGATTTTGACATCCATTTTTTCACACTGAGGACAACTGAGGGACTCATATGCAACTATTACAGAGGATTCAAACACTCACTGATGCTCTAGAACAGTGATCATCAAATCTGGCCCACGAGATCCATTTTCCTGCAGAGTTTAGCTCTTACCCTAGTCAAACACACCTGAGCATGCTAATCAAGGTCTTCAGGATCATTAGAGAATAACAGGTAGGTGAATGTGATCAGGGTTGGAGCTAAACTCTGCAGCGCATTGGACCTCCAGGGTAAGATTTGAGGAACCCTGCTCTAGAAGGAAACATGATGCATTAGTAGCTGGGGGGTGAAAATTTTTGGAATTGAAGATCAGGGTAAATGTAACTTATTTTCTCTTCTGGGAAATATTTAAGTATCTTCTGTAGCTGCATTAAATGAAAAACATGATATTTAGGCAAAATAAGAAAAATGTACTGATCTTCATTCTGTTTAGAAGTTTACACCCCCTGGCTCTTAATGTAACGTGTTTCCTTTCTGAAGCATCAGTGAGCGTTTGAACCATCTGTAATAGTTGCATATGAGTCCCTCAGTTGTCCTCAGTGTGAAAAGATGGATCTCAAAATCATACAGTCATTGTTGGAAAGGGTTCAAATACACACAAATGCTGAAAAATTTAGTGGGACCTGAAGGATTTTTCTGAAGAACAGCGGGCAGTTTAACTGTTCAGGACAAACAAGGGACTCATGAACAACTATCACTAAAAAAAAAAAAAAAAAAAAACACAGCTGTTGATCATTCAGGTAACAACACAGTATTAAGAATCAAGTGTATGCAAACTTCTGAACGGGGCCATTTTTATAAGTTCAACTAATATCTTTTGTGGACTACATGTAAACGTCTTTTACTTGAAATGTCTTATTCAGGTCAGTACTAAATAAAAAATAACATGCATTTTGTATGATCCCTCTTATTTTGGTAAAATAATTAACATTTTGCAGATTCTGCAAGGTGTATGTAAGCTTTTGACCTCAACTGTATGTACACTGTAAATATTATTACGGTTCTTTCAATGCTAAATAAAACTGATCAATAAAAAATAGTTCAGTCTGAAAAAAAACAGGCAGTTCACTAGGTTTTTGGAGCAGAGCTGATGTCAGCCAGTGATGTCACATCCTCATGTTCATTTAAATTGAATGACCTCATCAGACATGCCTACATTGCTTGCTGACTTCATTACACTTTTTACAATTGTTGTTTACTCTGTGGTCAAGGTTTTAGTGATATGCACTACTGTTCAAAAATTTGGGGTCAGTAAGAATTTTTTAAAAGCAATTAATACTTTTATTCAGCGTGTAAAGTGGGTTTGCACTTACGTCACGATTTAGTCAGTTACCCGGATGCCCAGCCATATTGGTGATACTCGGATGTAAACAACAGCATGGATTGCATGGTTAATGTACTACTGAATACATAGTTCTGCTAATTTATGCTGTCTAAACTACAGCAAAAAATGCATGGAAGCTGCTAAATCATATAGAGAAGGACTTAGTAAGCAGGAAAGGGAACAATATTTTGACAAACTAAAGTTAATAGATGGTAAAGATACATATAAGCAGTATTAATGAAGATCTTAGCCTAATATTTCACCTACCTGACTGGAAATAATAAGAACAAACATGAATGTTGTAAAGACTGCTGGAAATCCTGGTTCAGTTTGGCTAACCATAAACGCCTTTTGTTCCTCAGACAATTTTTTGCACTCTTCTCCTTGATTTGTTATAACTTTCAGCAGTCTAGAGTCCTCCAAATTTTTCCCCCAAATTTTTCCCGGTCCGACCGATTAGTACAGCCCAAAACATGACAGTTATTGACCATTTTCAGCAGCCATAAGCGCGAGTTTCATTCGGTTCAGTGGCATTGGTTACGTTTAGTGCCGCCAATATTGATTGATGACACATCGTGAAAACACTCTATACGGATTCACTATTCAGGCACATCCCTAATAAATTATGTTATATTGAACTTTCTATTAATTTAACTGAAAAAAAAAAATATATAGCATGGTTTCCACAAAATAATCAGCATTAGCAACTGTTTGAACACTGATAATAAAATAAAATGTTTCTTAAAAGGCAAATAAGCATTATAATGATTTCTGAAGGATTTTGCAACACTGAAAACTGGAGTAATGATGCTGAAAATGTATCTTTGTCTCAATCACATTTTAAAATATATTCAATAAGAAAACAAATTATAATATTTCATTCAAATGCAACGTGACCCCAAACAATTGAACAGTTGTGTATGTTATGCCTTGCAGCTGAAAATGTTTCTATGTAAATCAAAATGAACTTGCTGAGTCATTTGAAAATGCTGTTGAAGGACAGATGAACTCTTCTATGGACGTGTTATAACTGGTAATAATCTTGGTACTTTTCTTTGGAATGTTTAGAAAGGGAAGTTACACAAACAAAAACTCATTTTAACATTACTTAATACTTGGACATTATGCAAATGCAGATCTCAAATTGATATTTTTGTTTGTCCATTATTACATTAAGATAAATTTACCCAGCACTGTCCTACACATGATGTACAATAGCAAGCAGGATCTTTCAGATGCCCCCTGGTGGTCATTGTATGTAGTGCACAACTGAGCTGCAGGGTGTGTTTAGTCTTATCCTGCTTCCAATCAGACCCCTCCCTTCAACACAGTCTTACCTTCTGCACAGGATATGCCCCAATGCCTGTGACTCAAACACCTCTAAAGGCAGAAATGCCTTCCTTTTCTTCCGCTTCATGTAAGCCACAGCTTGAGCTTCATTTGTAGAGTATTAATAAGTCAGATCTAAACAAGTCTTATTTTAATTATTACACTTCTTGAAAACTAACAAAGACGTGGCTTTCGTTTTTGATTTTCGTTTTTGATTTTCATATCGATTTTGATGCGCTCAAAGTTATGCCCCTAGTACTCCCATTCACCGGCCAATGACCGCAAAACGAAATCACGGTCAATCTCAAAAACGGCTCGTTTGTCATAATTATGCTTTTAGATATATGTTTGTCTCGTTTAGAGTAAAAAAAACAGCCCAGGTTGCATTTTGGTAATAGTTATCCTTTAACACCCCATAATGGGGGCTCATTTATAAAGACGTGCAACTAACTAATCATCCTAAATATGTGCGTAAGGTAATTTCCTAAATGATTCGTAAAGCATACATAGCTAAAGGCATGTTGCAGCTTTATTAATCACAAATCATGTCCAAATGAACAAGTGATCATTTAGGTGGAATTAAGAAAGCTTATTGAAAAGTTATAATGTCATAATATGTTTAATTATGTAATCATGCATACTGTTAGTACTACATTTAACAAGAACACTGAGTGTTATAAACAAAGTGTTAGAGTTCATTGATGCTTATTTAAGGAAATGTACTGTACACCTTACTAATACACTCTTACTGAGCTTCTAAAATGTCTCCGCAGGTGTTTCGGCCACGCACGCCTCCCGAAGCCATCGCGTTGTGCTCGCGGCTGTTGGAGTACACGCCGACTGCTCGACTGACCCCGCTAGAGGCCTGCGCTCATTCCTTCTTTGATGAACTGCGGGATCCCAATGTCAAACTTCCTAATGGACGTGAGAAACCGTCCTTATTCAACTTCACAACTCAAGGTAAGGTGTTTTTGCATTCGCTTTTATGAGGAAACGTTCCATCAAATGCGAGGTAATCAGCTTTCTGATGTTGTTCTGAACTGTTTTGTTTGTTTGTTTGATGACTCAGAGCTGTCCAGTAACCCATCCCTGGCCTCTATCCTAATTCCTGCTCATGCACGTAACCAGGCAGGAGCTTCTACCCCCACCAATGCCTCTGCCACTTCAGGTCAGTCTTTGTTTTAGACCGCTTTTGGGCTCATCTGACATTGCTTAAATAGGATATACCTCACTCTGGTGCAGTGTTCATATTAGGGGTGGGCTATATGACCAAAACCTTGAACCTTGAACGTCAAGTTCGTTTTATTTTCGATACAGCGCCAGATCAAAATAGAAGTCATTTAAGGATACCTTCCCTATAGAACAGGTCTTTACTTGTTCTTTTATTAAACAAACTAAATAACCTTAGGTTATTTATCTTTTTTACATGACGGCATGTCATTTCTGTCTCTACATTGTCGTGCGTTTACAATGTCTCCTCCGCGAAAACACGGAAGGGATCGTGGACTCCATTCATAAAAAACGAAATTTACTCTATAGCGGGGAATGCCACGGAATTCGACGATTTTTGGATTAATAAATCAAAAGTTTGTCTGTCACTTAATTAGAATTGTGAAACTGAAACGCAAAAAGACGTTTAAATATGAATCCTGCATGTTCCGTTTGTCTCTGTATGTATGAATGGCGGAGATGCGTTTTTTTTACTACAGGCATACCGAAGCATGCGTGACGCTCTGGTCATTTTTGGCCTTTGCATCTCACATGAACAGATAAGCTGATGTGAGTTTCACTTTTACCGTTTCATTTGAGAAAACTAGCATCATATCATACTGTACACAGAAACTTCATGGCAACCTATCAAAATAAAAGTACGGTTTAACATGTAACAACAATATTAGTCTTGTATTACTTTTGTACAGTATAATGTAGGTGTTTATATATTCCTATTTAAATAATTTCCATAAAACAATATATGATAAAAAATAAATATTACAACAAGATTAACCACTTAATTGTAGTTAAATTATTATTTAAACATTTTAAACTGAATATAATTTTTCTTCCATATATTAATTAAAATAAAAGGGTTCATTTTTCATTTGACTAAATATGAATAAATGTTTATGCTTTCATTTGATTAACAGAAAAATTAAAACTCACAAGAATTTCTGAAAAAAAAAGCAAAAGACTGTTGAAATAGAGAGTTTTGGACTTATTTTAGCCACTGAAATAAATGTTTTCATTATTACACATTATTTCTCGTAAAAGAGTAGGGGTGCAACCCCGGTGTCCTGGCCAAATTCCCTGCAGTGGCCCAAGTCAATCATGGCCTCCAAATAATCCCCTTTCATTGAATTGGCTATATCACTCTCTCCTCTCCACCTGTAGCTGGTGTGTGGTGAGCGCACTGGCGCCGTTGTACTGTGGCTGCCGACGCATCATCCAAGTGGATGCTGCACACTGGTGGTGGTTGAGGAGAGAACCCCCATATGATTGTAAAGTGCTTTGGGTGCACGGCAATACACAATGAAAGCGCTATATAAATGCATCATTCATTATTTTATACTATATTTATTTGTTATATATTTTGTTGACTTGTGTACTTACATTACTCCCAAATGTTACCAAGAATGTGTAAATCCAGAGAAATATTAATTTTACTAGTGCAACGGACCTTGTCATTGCTTGTCATCTCCTGCCAATGATTTCAAACACCTTCGATTTCCACCTTCTGTTTTATTTTGTAGAAAACATGGAAACACTAAAGACACTTTATTATATTATGCCTTGTATTAGACAGGTGTACGGAGTAACATTATAACAGAACTTTCATCAGCTCATCGATGAACATGAGTCCAGTCAGCTTGCATCAGCTGTGGGAATGAAGATGACAACTTCCATGATTCCACACTCAATCGCAGCGTCGTCAAACTACGCCTTTGTTTTGTTGTTTATTTTGAATATGCGCTTTCTAGCGCATTGTTAGATGAGCAACCCCATTACTTACCATATACAGTGAGGTCAATAAGTATTTGATCACCCTGTGATTTTGCAAGTTCTCTTACTTAGAAATCATGGAGGCGTCTACAATTTTCAGCATAGGTGCATTTCCACTGTGAGAGACAGAATCTAAAAATAAAAATCCGGAAATCACATTGTATGATTTTTTTTTTAACAATTTATTTGTGAATTACTGTGTCAAATAAGTATTTGATCACTTGAGTCAAAAAAATGTAATATTTGGTACAAAAGCCTTTGTTAACAATTACAGAGGTCAAACTGTTCCTGTAGTTCTTCACCAGGTTTGCACACACTGCAGGGGGGATTTTGGCCCACTCCTCCATACAGATCTTCTCTAGATCTGTCAGGTTTCAGGGCTGTCGCTGAGCAACACAGAGTTTCAGCTCCCTCCAAAGATTTTCTATTGGATTTAGGTCTGTAGACTGGCTAGGCCACTCCAGAACCTTGATATGCTTCTTATGGAGCCACTCCTTGGCTTTCCTGGCTGTGTGCTTTGGGTCATTGTCATGCTGGAAGACCCAGCCACGACCCACCTTTAATGCTCTGACTGAGGGAAGGAGGTTTTTGCCCAATATGTCACAATACATGGCCCCGTTCATCCTCTCCTTAATACAGTGCAGTCGTCCTGTCGCCTGTGCTGAAAAACACCCCCAGAGCATGATGCTTCCAGCCCCATGCTTCACTGTAGGTATGGTATTATTGGGATGATACGCATCATTCTTCTTCCTCCAAACACGGCGAATGGAGTTAAGACCAAAAAGTTCTACTTTGGTCTCATCTGACCACAGGACTTTCTCCCATGACTCCTCTGGATCATCCAGATGGTCCCTGGCAAACTTCAGATGGACCTGGACAAGCAGGGGGAACCTTCCGTGCGATGCAAGATTTTAAACCATGACGTCTTAGTGTATTACTGATAGTAGCCTTGGAAACGATGGTCCCAGCTCTCTTCACGGCATTGACCAGCTCCTCCCGTGTAGTTCTGGGCTGATTCTTCACCATTCTTAGCATCATTCATACCCCACGAGGAGAGATCTTCCCTGGGGCCCCAGTCCGAGGGACATTGACACTTTCTGACAATTGCTCTAACAGTTGTTCTTTTTTCACCAAGCTGCTTGGCAATTGCCCCGTAGCCCTTTCCAGCTTTGTGAAGGTCTACAATTTTGTCTCTTGTGTCTTTTGATAGCTCTTTGGTTTTGCACATGTTGCTGCTTAGACTTTGGCTGATTGTGGGGTGCACAGGTGTCTTTATGAAAGCTAACAACCTCAAACAGGTGCTACTAATTTAGAATCATGAGCAGAGTGTAGCTGGACCATTTAAAAACAAAATAGCAGGTCTCTGAGGGTCAGAAATCTGGCTGATAAGCAAGTGATCAAATACTTATTTGACACAGTAATTCACAAATAAATTGTTAAAAAGTCATACAATGTGATTTTCGGATTTTTATTTTTAAATTCTGTCTCTCACAGTGGAAATGCACCTATGCTGAAAATTATAGACCCCTCCATGATTTCTAAGTAAGAGAACTTGCAAAATCACAGGGTGATCAAATACTTATTGACCTCACTGTATACTAATAAACATACCATAACATACCACATAAAATGTTTTCTCTTTGTGTGCAGATGCCAACAGTGGAGATCGCAGCCAGACCACAACTGCAGCCTCTGCCTCCGCCTCCAACACCTCAACCTGAGAGCCCCAGCCAATCAGACCTGACCCTGCCTCCGAGGCCACGCCCACCCCACTGCTCACCAGCTTAATGGGCATGAATTGAGTCATGTAACCATCACTCTTATTCAGACTGCGAGAGCCAACCTTCATTTACGTTTTTTTTGTTTTTTTTACAATGTTCAGAAAGAGTTTACAATCACACATGTGGAAAAGCTTCGTCGGGTGTAATTCACGACAGTGACAGACAGAGAAAAAGAGAGCAGTGAGGACACGGGTCGGGAAGGGGAAGGGTTTAAACCATAAAACCTAGTCCGGGACCAGCCGGAACGTTTTGGTTTATTCATTCTCAGAGGACAATCTTATTACATAAGCAGTCTGGTAGCCAGATCCATCCACTTCCGTTTACATTTGAGCTCCCCTTTCTCTCACCTGGACCGTCTCTAGCTACACATTCTGTCCCTTTATACTACGCATGGCTTGAAATTGGTTGGGAGCACCCTATGTATACAGTACATATATATATGCATATAGTGTGTATATTCATATATATGTATATGTATTGGGTGAAAATGATGCAAGCACTCAAAACTAGAGGAAATATCGTATCTAATCGTATCTAACAAACACAAGGCACCGCACAAGAGGTATAAATATAAAAACCGCATGTTCCAACCGCAAAGACAACAGAGGAATGCTCTGTTACAGGAGTTTTAAATCAGCTGTTTTATCTTGTTTTATAAAATGGGCAGGCTGTTGGGGAAGGGCAGACATTTTGATTGACAGGTGAGACGTGCGTCTCCATCTCTGTGTTCTTGTATGATATATACATACACAGTTTATATATTACTTTGCATTATGTAAAATAAATATATATATAGTTATATATAGATCTATATCTAGCATCTTCGGTTCAGAATTCATCAGTTTGTCAGCGCAGCGGGCCATTTGAACGCCGCTCACTGAAATGATACAGTATGTGAGTGTCTGCTGGAGCTCTTTTCTAGCAAGCGTTCCGCTCTTCTCTGCTGTTTTCTGTTAGCCTGGTAGAATTAGAGATCACCTTCTGTCTTGATTTCCTCTCGTTATTTATTGTCGCGTGTGCGTCAGTGTCGTAATGTTCAGATTCACTGTTCTGATCCACACAGCTAAACTTAAAGGACACATGAAGAGCGCATCGATGTGGCGCAGACTTCACAGAGACTGTGTTTGTGCTCCATTCGCAACGGCTGTGTTGTTTTAACCACTACTTTTTTCCGTCGTGTCTCGGCATACTTTCAGCCTGCTTTTGGAAAAATGTACTTTTTTCTTTCCCAAAATGTCTTAATACGCAAGTATAGCAGTATGAGAAAACAACAGATGTGTATATACAGTACAGCACAGTTGCTCCTCACCAAATTCTGGCTTTTACTTTTACTTTTAATGTTTTGATTTTTGTATAATTTGTGAGCGTGTGTGAGCGAGCGAGCGAGCGAGTGTTCTACTATGTACATAAATATGCTGACCTGAGAACTGTTAATGAGCGAAAACAAAGACGAGGGATTAAATGGATCAAAGAAAAAAATATAAAAAGATGAAAATCAGATTGAAAAGATCAGGGCATAAATGACCTGTTTGTTGGATACTGTAGACAAGGAGCTTTCTCCAGCCATAGAGTTCAATCTTATCTGTACAGTAGGTGCCAGCTATATTGTTGTAACTATAACTAGTAATGTATAGTGTATCTATAGTTTGGAGTGCCTTTGCTTCCATACACTTCCTGTCCCTAGACCACACCCACTTCCTGTCCACACACAAGACAGGCCATGCCCCTTTCAGTGAACCTCTGCAGGTGCTGTTGATCGGTCAAGTCGACAGCCACGTTTGGTGGCATTTCTGCGGATGTTTTTCCTCACGTTTTTGTTTTTGTGTGTGGAGGAAGTCACGTTCCTGTGGAGCCAATCACAATGTATGTTCTTACACTCGTTCCACTACCAAAGTGAACCATCTATGAGCGTGTTGTGATGTAACTGCGACATCCCGGGGGCAATAATAATGATTTCTTTGTGTTTTCACTCGTTGGCCAGCTGACAGTACGCAGTAGAGATGTCACGTAGCACCCGCCGGACCCTCATCCCCCGCACCCTCAATGTAAAGCTTGCTTGTAAGATACGCGTTCATAGATGTGTTGCTTTCCACGAATGGTGTGACCACTTCTCGTGACTACAGTTAGAGTAAAAATGTAAAGACACAAGGGTTAAAAACAATTACCAAAATAAAAAAAAAAGACAAAAAAGTTGTTTTAAGGACTGTGGGCTAAATACAGACTATCGCATTACATACACGTATTGGGAAAAAAAAGTTGTCTTGGTTTAAAATGGAAAAAAGAAAAAAAAAATACAACCTGTATAACATTAATATTACTTGAATGCCTCTGTTTGTGACTGAAATTTTTATTTTATTTTAAATATATTCTTTTTCTGTGAAGGTATGCTAAATGTCTCCTCTCCTTGTAAATATGTCCGTTTTGGTCCTTGGTGTGACTTGGATTCAGAGACTAGTTACCTGGTACTGTAATTTGCATTAAATAAAGAGTAGGATAGCTTGGAAATGACCCTGTGCTTGCCACGTGTCTTTTCTTTTCCCAACTCAAAATGTTGTTGTCCTCAAATTGAGTCCATTTAGATTAAATTAAAGTGAGTTAAATGTCTCTCTTGTTTCTTCACTGTTGTGTAAGATGGTAAGTTGGTAAGTATCTGGTTTCAAATAAAACATATTTTTAATGTACTTTAATTTAAGTTTTGCTTTGGGTGAAAGCATTGGGTGTTACACTTCCATTCCAAAGTTTAGGTCAAGTTTGGGGCTCGAGTTTGACATTTATGGAAGCCCATTTCCGCAATGGAGGTAAAAAATTAATGCCTTAAAATGTCGAAATTATGACATACTTAAAGCATAATTACGAGATAAAAAGTCAAATTATGACTTAGTCAAAATTATGTCAATTTATAATTACGAAATTATGATTTACTAAATTGAAATTATGAGTTTAAAAGTTATAATTACAAGATAAAAGTCAAAATTGACTTACTATGTCGAAACTGAGTTTAAAAGTCATAATTATGAGATAAAAATTATTAATTAAATTATGACATTTAAAGTCATGACATAAAGTCGAAATTACGATTTAAGTCTAAATTATGAGTTTAAACATCATAATTATCAAGATAAGAAGTCAAAATTATGACTTACTAAATCGAAATTATAAATTTAAAAGTCATATTTATGATATAAAAGTCAAAAATATGAGTTAAAGTCAAATTACGAGATAAAAAAATAGAAATTATGAGATAAAAAAAATTGAAATTATGACTTTAAAAGTCATGAGATAAAGTCCAAATTATGAGTTTAAAAGTCATAATTACGAGATAAATCGAAATTATGTCAAGTCATAATTACGAGATAAAAGTAGAAATTATGATTCAAAAAGGCATAATTATGAGATAAAAAGTTGAAATCATGACAAGTCTTAATTACGAGATAAACGTTGAAATTATGATTTAAAAAGTAATAATTACGAGATAAAAAGTTGAAATTATTTTATAAATTTAATAAATTTAAAAGTCGTAATTACGATATAAAAATCAAAATTATGAGTTAAGTCAAATTACGAGATTAAAAAAATATAAAATTATGAGATAAAAAAGTTGAAATTATGACTTTAAAAGTCATGAGATAAAGTTGAAATTATGATTTAAAAAGTCAAAATTATGAGTTTAAAAGTCATAATTGTGAGATAAAAGTCAAAATTAGGAATTACTAAATTGAAACCGTGACTTTAAAAGTCACAATTACGAGATAAGAAGTCGAAATTATGATTTACTAAATCGAAATTATGAGTTTACAAGTCACAATTACGAGATAAGAAGTCGAAATTATGATTTACTAAATCGAAATGAGTTTAAAAGTCATAATTATGAGATAAGAAGTCGAAATTATGATTTACTAAATCGAAATTATGAGTTTACAAGTCACAATTACGAGATAAGAAGTCGAAATTATGATTTACTAAATCGAAATTATGAGTTTAAAAGTCATAATTATGAGATAAAACGTTGAAATTATGACATTTAAAGTCATGACAAAGTCGAAATTATGATTTAAAAAGTCTAAATTATGAGTTTAAACGTCATAATTATCGAGATAAGAAGTAAAAATTATGACTTACTAAATCGAAATTATAAATTTATCTGTCATATTTATGATATAAAAGTCAAAAATATGAGTTAAGTCAAATTACGAGATAAAAAATAGAAATTATGACTTTAAAAGTCATGAGATAAAGTTGAAACTGTGGTTTAAAAAGTCCAAATTATGAGTTTAAAAGTCATAATTACGAGATAAATCGAAATTATGACTAAATCGAAATTTAAGTCATAATTACGAGATAAATCGAAATTATGTGTTTAAAATTCATAATTATGAGACAAAAAGTTGAAATTATGTTATCATTATTACAAGATAAAAGTAGAAAATATGATTTAAAAAGACATAATTATGAGATAAAAAAGTCAAAATTATGAGTTAAGTCAAAATGATCTGTTTAAAAGTCAAAATTATGACTTACTAAGTCGAAATTATAAGTCTAAAAATCATAATTATGAGATAAAAGTTGAAATTATTACTTTAAAAGTCATTATGAGATAAAAAAAAGTCAAAATTATGAGTTTAAAAGTCAATTACGAGATAAATCGAAATTATGACTAAGTCGAAATTATTTATTTAAAAGTCATAATTACGAGATAAAATTATGATTTAAAAAGCCAAAATTATGAGATAAAAAAGATTTTTAAAAGTCATACGAGATAAGTCAAAATTATGACTTAATATAAGTCAAAATTATGATTTACTAAGTCAAAATTATAAGTCTAAAAATCATAATTATGAGATATAAAGTTGAAATTATGACAGTCATAGTTACAAGATAAAAGTAGAAATTATTATAAAAAGTCAAAATTATGATTTAATGACTAATCATAATGGTCACAGACGTCTAGTGGTCTAATGGTCTAAAACTTATGAATGTGTTGTAAAGTCATAATGTTGACTTTTGTAAGTCATAAATTCAATTGATTTAGGTATGTCATAATTTTGACCTTTTATCTGATAATTTTGACTTTTTAAGTCGTAATTTTGACTTTTTATTTCATAATTTTGACTTTTAAAGTAAAAAAATTAAACTTTTTATCTTGTAATTATGACTTTAGTCATAAAGAGTCAAATTAGAGTCAAATGTTTTTTCAGAGGGGATTTGGGGTATCTCATATTGTCACTCCATGATTCAGAAAAAAACTTAGAACAGACAGAAAACAATGTATTTTTTACACTTTTGGGGGGAATAAAATCAAGCAAATTATACATGAACAAATCCCTCTGTAAACACCTTCAGGATAAAGACAGGAATAAAAATGTAAAGTTTGGTGTGTGTAAGTGCTACTGAAGTGGGGATTTATGGCTGAGTGTAAATCACTTTGAGAAAACGGTCTTTAAAAATATGTATTGTAATTGAAATCTGTTGACACAAATAGATAAAGTGCTATAAAAGAAACACTTAACAGTATCTTTTGGGTGTTTTCTTTCCACTAGTCATGAAAAATGCATGAAAAAACTGTTGTTGTCTGCAGTGCCTCAAGTCATAATTTTGACTTTTTATCTCGTAATTATGACTTAAGTACGGTGGCCGAGAGAGGCCAACGCGCTGCAAACAAGAAAACACATGCAAACAGAAAAAAACGACAACAAATAAAGAAAACATCTTCATCAGTTTGACAACACAGGCGCTGCAAATCCTCGCAACGCAAACACAAATACGGAAACGCGCTGCAAATTCTCACAACACAACCAAACTCAGAAACGCGCTGCGAACACACGAGGGCGCTGCAAACTAACAAACGCGCTGCATATAACACGGTCCACAACGGAAATGTTTCAGGGGGACCTCAAAAAGTGACGAACTCATCTGGGACCTGATTATTTATATCACTATATTACCTGATTATTTATATCACTATCACCTTTAAGTGATACTATACTATCACTAAAAGGCGATAGTTCACCGATAACACCTCTGCTCTGACCAACAGCCACTGAAAAAATAATCAGGTCCCAGATGGGTTCGTCACTTTTTGAGGTTCCCCTGAAACATTTCCGTTGTGGACCGTTCTATATGCAGCGCGTTCGTGTGTTCGCAGCGCCTCCGTGTGTTCGCAGCGCGTTTCTGAGTTTGGTTGTGTTGTGAGAATTTGCAGCGCGTTTCCGTAATTGTGTTTGCGTTGCGAGGATTTGCAGCGCCTGTGTTGTCAAACTGATGAAGATGTTTTCTTAATTTGTTGTCGTTTTTTCTGTTTGCATGTGTTTTCTTGTTTGCAGCGCGTTGGCCTCTGTCGGCCACCGTACTTAAGTCATAATTTAAACTTTTTATTTGATCATTTCGACTTATCTTGTAATTATAACTGAAGTATGGCAGAAATTTCGACTTTTTAAGGAATTAATTTTTCATACATCGCGGAACCTACCATAGACCAATCTTCATGTGACGCAGAATCCGCTATTTGTCCGACAAACACCAGGGGCCTCATTTATAAAGACTTGCGTAAAGACCATCCTTGATTTTATCTAAGAACTTTTCTGATTTGATCGTAAGAGCGATTCAGAGAAAACGAACGTACCACGAAATCCATATGTACGCCAGTCATTCGGTTATAAATCACAAATGATCGTGGAATTGTGTGCAGCTGAATGTTCCGCCGTCGAAACGCCCCTGCTTAATTAATTAACATATAAAATGAGCTCATTCCTAAAGCAAAAACTCTGTGACAATGGCAAGTAAAAAGGAGTGCAAGAAATCAAATTATAGTGAGGCTGAACTATCTGCAATACCAGGCATTACCACAAGGAAACGGTCGTACGCCAAGCTGGAATCTGACGTGGAGATAAGTACTTTTCCACGTCAAAGATGTTTTTTATAAATCTGTACTTTGACGTGGATTTGATCGTACGAACACTCTAAGATCAAATCAGTGCGTAAGAAAGTTTTATAAATGAGGCCCCAGGAGAGTAGATTTACGTCGGTGGACTTGAACTTGGAAAATGATGTGTACTGACGTCTGTCCGCGGTTGAAAGATAATTTCTGTTCGTTCATATTTATTTCAATTTTATAACTAGTAAAGAGGAAGAGATGGTCACATGCTGCTTGAACTGAGGCGCTACAGCGATCTGTCACGAACATCGAAGAGCCACAAATCGGTATTTATAATTTGAATTTCTTAACAAATGACAAAATGTAAAAGCTGAAACTTTGTTTCATATGTAAAATAACCAGCTCTGTCGTGTCTGTCCGTGCCTTGTCAGTTTCCTCTTTGCTCCGCGATGTATTTTGTGTGAGAGCTTCCAGAAGATAAATACAATTATACAGTAAAAGATTATAAGCACACATTCTCATTCGATTTTGAATTTTATTTTCCTGAGAGGTCATATACGTCTTACTTTGAAAAGAACCACTGGAAAGACAGAAAACCTGAGTGTGTTGTATAGTTTTTCATGTTGTGACAAGTTTCCTCATCATTTTGCAGACAGGGTGAAATAACTGCTTAACCTACACATGCCAACATGAAGGAGCTCGTGCTTTATAGAGACGCCTGACATCTGAATACTCTGTTTATATTTGAATCAAATATGTGCAAGAGTCCTTTCCAAAAATACTGCACACCTAGTTTGAACCCTAAACATCTGCTCTACAATGTCATGTCATGCCACTAGCTCATAGTCTTCACATTGATCGTCACTGTTAACTTTTTTAGCTTTATTGACAGAATGAACCAGTAAAGATCCAGATGACCTTTAAATGCTGTTCTGACATGTTCAGTAAATTTGCTTTAAACCCTGAATGTACTAAGTGAAAAAGGTTTGAAAAAGGTTACGCTCACTGCTGAGCTTAGCATTTTAGAAGGCAATCACTTGTAAAAAGTGTCTGCGTGATGAACTCTTGCAGTCTGTTAATATTTCAAATTCTTCAGAATTGTAGACATTCATATGTTGCTCAAAATACAGCTTTGTTACTAATATAAAACATTCACAGCAGACATGAAATGACTAGCTAGCACAGCTCTTTTGACACCCAGCCACATATCAGAGCGAAATCTCACCAAACCCTGACAAGAACATATCCAGGTTCAAAATTTAAAACATGTTTTGCATGAAAATAAGCCTTTTTAGATCACAATGTAAACACAAAAAAATATTCTCATTACTACAAAAAAAAAAGTTTTGCATAAAAAGCCCATTTTCTTATTTAGAAAATGCAAAAACAATGCCATTGTCTTTACTGTAATGAAAAAATAATTGATTAAACTGTAACAATACAAAAACAAAACTCAAAACTCATTCTCATTAGTATAACTAAAGTATTTGTGATTGAAATATTTCCTAATGATTGTCTTAAAAAACTAGGCTTCGCTTATTATGCAAAACATTATTATTTTTCAATAGGTAGAGTCAATTAAGACCTGAACATGTTCTTTATGAGATTCACTCCGTTTACATTCTAGTCTGGAAAATGTTTGAATCAAATACAGCTACTTACATCTGACACTGGCACTGATATTTTATATATATATATATATATACATATATATATATATATATATATATATATATATATATGCATATTTTTATATATCGTTTTTTTAATCATTTTATATATCATATATTTTTATATATCATTTAAACATCTGAACATAACTAGAAGCGGTTAACTTATACAACTATTTAGCTTTAAAAATGAACAATAAATAAACAGATTTATCAAGACAGACTATTAACACAAATAACTAGTATGTATCATATAGTCATTTTTATACGTTTGTGATCTCTGCTGCCATTATAACATTAACTCTCTTACAGCATCTCCTGTCTACAAACTGCAAGCATATCTCAATCTAACCCCACATTTCAAGCTTCATTCGTGCAGTGAATGTAAGAGATAATATGTGCCATCCTACATCTGGTTATGAACCATAGAAATTGTTCTTTCGTGGAAAAAAGATTGCTTGAACACAATTACATTTAGTAACACATTTATAAAAATACGATTTCACAATTACTGTGTGCTGCAGTTCAGTAGTTCGTTATCAGTAGGCACAGTCCTTGTCCTCACTAGTTTGGACTGTATTTCAGTCCTTAGTGTCCTTAGATGAAGGTCAACACGGTGGCTGATCGCAAGTTCAAGAGTTCAAGGCCAGATAGTTGAGTCTCATTTGCTCTTTGAATGCTTAGCCGTCTTTGCTTATTATTTCCAATAAAAGCGGAGACACATCAGGCTGAATGTCCTGGATTTTCAGCAGTTGTTTTGTATATTCTTCATTCATACTCCTCATTTCGGTCAGGCACGCCATGATCTTTGGGTACAGCAGGCTAGCAAGAGGAGAAGGTTCAAATTAAAGAATTAGTTCACTTTCAGAAAACAAAATTCCTGATGGATTTACTCACCCCCATGTCATCCACGATGTTCATGGCTTTCTTTCTTAAGTCGAAAAGAAAGGTTTTTGAGGAAAACATTCCTGGATTTTTCTCTATATAGTGGACTTCACTGGCGATCATTCAGGTTGAAATTTCAATACAGCTTTAAAGTGTTCTACACAACTTTTGGTCTGTACTGTATATTTTTCTGTTTATTAAAGTTTTTACTTTACATTTGTGCAGTTTTCAGTGGGTTAGTGATATTTTTTAAATATATATAAATTAATAAATAAATATTTTTTAAATGGGTTTTATACAAACACTGCTTTTTATGTAAAATTCACTTTATAAAAGACCCACATTTCTAACTTTAATTCATGGGGATAACATGGATAATTTCACATGGTTTAGTGTAAGATTTTTGCCCATCGTTTTAAAAGTAAAAAAAAAAAAAACTACAAATAACTTTTACCAGTAGGTGGCTGCAGAGCTCCACTATTTGCTATTTGACCACCTGAAAGATATTGTTTCACAAGTTTTTTCAGTTGAATTCATATATACAGTACAGACCAAAAGTTTGGACACACCTCATTCAGGTGTGTCCAAACTTTTGGTCTCTACTGTATATATATATATATATATATATATATATATATATATATATATGTGTGTGTGTGTATGTGTGTGTGTGTGTGTGTGTGTGTGTGTGTGTGTGTGTGTGTATAATTTGTGGTTAAAAAGTATATAATTTTTAATTTTGCTTAGAAAATGACTGATCTTTTTACTAGATAAGACTCTTATTTCTTGGCTGGGCTCATGCAGACACATTTGAAGCTGCATTGAAACTGCAATTTGGACCTTCAACTTGTTGATCCCCATTGAAGTCCACTATATGAAGAAAAATCCTGGGATGTTTTCCTCAAAAACCTTAATTTCTTTTCGACTGAAGAAAGAAAGACAAAACTAATAAAATTGCAAAGTCACATAAAATGTAATTTAAAATTTGAATTAAAATAAAAAACTAACTAATTAAAATTAATGAAATGAAAACGGAATAACTAAAATTACTAAAACCGAAATAAATGAAAGCTTAAAAGAAATAATACATACAAAAATAATACAATTGCAAAATTACATAAAATGTAGTTTAAAACTTAAATTAAAATAAAAACTGAATAACTAACTACAATTACTAAAACTGAAATAAAAATAAAACTAAAGAAAAAAAACTATCAATATGACAAATCACATAAAATGTCATTTAAAACCTAATTAAAAATGAAAGCTGATTAACTAAAATGACTAAAACTGAAATAAAAATACATTTAAGCTAATTACAATTATTTATTTTATTTTTTCTTCTCAGCCACTTCTGGTATTTTACTGGTTATTCGATGGGGGCAAAATGAAATCGAGGATTTTTAAAAATCAAATAGTCAATTAGAATCAACGAATCGCAACAGCCCTAAATACATGCAGGTCACGGACACATAATTTGTGGTTAAAAAGTATATAATTTTTAATTTTGCTTAGAAAATGACTGATCGAAAGACATGAACATCTTGGATGACATGGGGGTGATCTGGATTTGTTTTTTCCCTGTAGTGAGACAGAAATAAAGTGTTCTTACTGTTTCTCCGGCTCTGTCCTCTTGGCCTCGATGTAGGTCTTCAGGGTGAGAGCTACTATTTCCTGGTTGCGGTCGATCACACTGTGATGTGTCACGCCGGGCCGATCTGTGGATGAAAACACATGTGAGAGGCGAAACAGCTGGCCGTGTGTGTTCTTGTGTATGTGAAGCATTATCTGAAGTACCTGGGGAGAAGAGTGAGATGGCCTGCATCAGCACATACTCCTCTTCATGTAAGTGCAGCTTGCGCAGAGCATAATGGAAATTCATCATGGGGTCCAGCAGATGGCGCTGGAAACCAGCTGGCCAGTCGGGGAGAAATGATAAAGTGTTAAAGTGACAAACTGATGTAGGATGTCTATTTGTAAATGCCTTCATAGGGAATAATATTACCCAAGATTTATTTATTGATGTTTCAATTCTAAGAGGACAATAGTTTTTGTTAACTAAAATAAAGCTGATATCAAATAAAATGTAAGTATTAGATGGAAACTTGCAATTAGTTAACTTAGCCAAAACTGAAATAAAACATACTGTAGAAATGATGTTTAAAACAAAAAAAGTTTAACACTTAAACTTGAAATAACTAAAACTGAAAAAAATAAGGCTAAATCGAAAAAAAAAACATAAAATTGCAAAATGACATTCAAACTTTAAAATGAAAACGAAAAAAAAAAAAACGAATTAACTTAAGTTACTAAAAAAAAACTGAAATAAAGCAAATTAAAGATAATAGATAAAAGATAATAAATGACAAATCAAGTGACACATTTTAACTAAAATGATTACTAAAACTAATTTTTAACTTGAATTAAATGACAACTGATTAAATAATTAATTAGTAACTAAAATGACTAAAACTGAAATAAAAAAACAGTAAAAATGACACATTACAAGACAAATTTTAAAACTTGAATTAAATGAAAACTGATTAACTAAAAAAATGACTAAAACTGAAATAAATTAAAGCTAAAAAGAACGACGGAAAACAAAACAAAAATTGCAAAATTACATAATGTAGTTTAAAGCTTAAAATAAAAACTGATTAACTACAATTACTAAAACTGAAATAAAATAAAGATGAAATTAAAGCAAAAGTAATAAAAATGACAAAATATAATTTCAAACTTGAATTCAATAAAAAAAAACGATTAATGAAAATGACTAAAACAGAAAACTAAATAGAAATATTAAAAACAAAATTAATACAATTGTAAAATTACATAAAATGTCCTTTAAAACTTGAATTAAAACAAAAGCGGATTAACTACAATTACTACAACCAAAATGAAATAAAATATACATCGAAGCTAAGTACAATTATTAAAAAAAAACTAAAATTCAATTAAATGAAAAATGATTAACTAAAACAAATATTAACTAGAAAAAAATAAAAACTAGTAATATAAAAACCTGAAGTTAGAAGTTAGTGCCTGCTTCACGTCGACATGGTATAGCAGTCGCGTCTGTGTGGTTTAAAACAATGCAAGCGATCATTAAATAGAAAAGCTATTGTGAATGACAGCTGTATGAAATTGGTTGTCAGGGTGATGAAACGACGATATTCAATTCAAAGTTCACTCCAAGGCTTTTACAGCTGCCTCTCCAAGACCGACGATGGAGAGAAATTAGTCAATACGTAATGAAATGCCACCTCTCCAGCTACTATGGAAACTTAGCAGCCTTGAAAAGCAAATATAAAGAAAAAAAATCAAGGATGGATTCAAGCTTTTAATAATCCCACCACAGGCTTTAATTAAGCCACATACAGGTTCTTATTGTAAGGACCGTATTGATACAGTAAGCTTTGAAAGTGCAATTTATAATATTAAACTATACAATATTAAAAGCACAACACAATATTATTATTATTATATGCTGCTGTGCCGTAAAATTGAGGGCATTAACAACCTTTTCGTATGTGAAATGAACAATTTCATGTAGATTTACAGCTGGCTTAAATAGTTTTCCAACAGAATCTATGTGAAGCCAGAATACAATTACAAAATTACATAAAATGTCATTTAAACGTTGTGAGAGACTCAAACTATAAAAATGAGACTGACATGAACAGACCTTTTTAAAAATAAACTTCACCCACATAGCAAAGAACAGCACAAGGTTTGATAGATTTTCTCAACTGTAGTGTTATCATCAGCTCACATGGTGTTAAAGTAGGCCTACCATCCATTCTACTGCCTCCGTATTACTTCACTGTGATGAGTCGTGTTTCTGAATTTAGAATGGGTGTCGTTGACGAGTGAATGTAGGGGATATACATTTGTCCCTGACAAGGTGTGTACTTTTATTCAGGAAGACAAGAAATGTTTCTTGAGCAGCAAATCAGCATATTAGAATGATTTCTGAAGGATCATGTTGACGCTGAAAATTCTGCTTTGCATCACAGGAATGAATTACATTTTAAAATATATTCAGAGAGAAAACAGTTCTTTTCAATTGTAATACTATGTATGTTTTAACTGAAAATGTCCCAATATGACTTCTTTGTTTTCTTTCAATGAGTCATTTCTAAGTAAGGTTGTGCTATAAGTGACAAAGGCAAAGTATAAGGTGCCATGCTTGGCTAGCGACAGGTTCATTCTTTCACACACACGTGTAGGGTTGGGTACCGTTTGAATTTTAACGATTCCGATTCCGGTTCCAATTCTGCTTATCGATTCCTGATTCCGATTCTATTAAGAACTAAAATCCATCCATTAAAAAGTTTTAGATGTCAAACATATTTATTCTGTCTTTTGCCTATATGGTTTTACCAAAAATACCACAAACAAAAAAAATAGACTAATATAAATTTCACATTCAACATTTAATTGTTAAAGACAAATAATAAAATTAATTAGCAAACAAATCAATTAGCAATAGCATAAATAAATAAAACTGAACAAATGTCAGGTACAGAAATTGAAATCAGAAGTTTGAAAACACTGAATAGATTTATTTTCATAAACAAAATATTGATTAATCCTTTTTTAATTTGTAAATGATATTCAGTCAGTTAAACTTTTGTTCTTTGATTAACATACTGACAGGCACAGGGTTTATTAGACAGCTGTCTCTTTAACACTGAACACGGCTCTAAAAATACTGTTACACATGCGTTTTCTTTCTCATCTGTTTATGTTCACTCACAACAAACAAAACGCTGTGTTTATGAGGATATGCTGACGTATTTCGTTCACACGGGTCAATAAATGTGAAAGAGAAGTCAGATCCGGGCCGGAACAACCTTTTCTGCAGTAGAAATGCACAGAACTGTTCGAGAACGGACACAGGTCGGGAACCCGCATCAGGACCGCCTTTCTCTGCTCGTGCTTCATATGTGTCACATTAAGTCACATTACAATGCGAACATGGGAATCGATAAGCAGAATCGAAATGCACGTTTTATCGAATACCCGGTGGTTATTGGTTTTAAAATGGAACCGGTTCTCGATACCCAACCCTACACACGGGTTACATCTTAAAAGGAGAGTTCGCCCAAAAATGTAATGTTTATCTGCTTACTCCCAAGACATCCAAGATGTAGGTGACTTTGTTTCTGCAGTAGAACACAAACAAAGATTTTTAACTCAAACCGTTTCAGTCTGTCAGTCATATAATGGCAGTCAGTGGGATCCATGGGTTTGAGAGTCAATAAAACATACACAGACAAAACCAAATTAAACCTTGCAGCTTGTGGCGATACATTAAGGTCTTAACACTTGAAACAATCGGTCTGTGCAAGAAAATGAACGGTATTTATATAATTTTTTACCTCTGATCCACCGCAATGTTCGACTGTCATGAGAGCGTTCACAACAGCCAGTGCTTATTTACACTTAAATTGTGCTTATCCTGATTGTTGCAACCAATTAAAAACTAAAATATTATGCTCGCTTGCGCAAACTTTTTACCAGCCTGATTGGCTGTTGTGAACACGCTCAGGATAGTTGGATATTGTGGTGGATTTGAGCTAAAAAATTATATAAATACTCTTTAGTTTCTTGCACAGACAGACTGTTTGGTGTGTTAAAGGAACACTCCACTTTTTTTTTTGGAAATAGGCTCATTCTCCAACTCCCCCCGAGTTAATAAGTTCATTTTTACCGTTTTGAAATTCACTCAGCCGTTCTCCTGTTCTGGCGATATCACTTTTAGCATAGCTTAGCATAGATCATTGAATCCTATTAGACCAATAGCATTGCGTTCAAAAATGACCAACGAGTTTCGGTATTTGTCCTATTTAAAACTTGACTCTTCTGCAGTTATATCGTGTACAAAGATAAAATTAGGAACTACACTAGGGCTGGGCGATAAAACGATAACGATATATATCGCGATAGACAAGAGATCGATATCAATAAAAAATGTGTTCGATAAAACGTTCGATATTTTGTATTCTTCGTCGGCCCGCCCAGCCCCCCTTTAACGTTCAGTTCATAGCGCCAGATCACAATAGAAGTTAAGGTTATCTTTCCTACAGAACGGGTCCATGTTGTTGTATTAAACAAACTAAATAGCCTTATGTTATTTATTTTATTTACACGACGGCATTTGATTTCTGTCTCTACATGATCGCGCGTTTACAATGTCTCCTCACAGACGGGAAAGCGGACTCCATTCATAAAAACGGACTTTACTATAGGGCGGAATGCCGCGGAATTCGTCGATTTTTGGACCAATAAATCAAAAGTTGGTCTGTTAATTAATTCAGATCGCGATATGGACTAGTGTCTGTGAAAACTGAAATGCAAAAAGACCGTTTCAATAAGAATCCTGCATGTTCCGTTTGCCTCTAACGTTATATGTATGAATGGAGGAGACGCGTTTTATTTTCACTACACGCATACTGCACACGTGACGCTCCCGCTAATTTTTGGCCTTTGCATCTCACATGAACAGACAAACTCCAATAAATACATCTCCAAAGCTGCTGTGAGTGTCACTTTTTGTCAATTTTACCGTTTCTTTAGTGAAACTAGCATCATTCATACTGTATTACACACTGAAACTTCACGGCAACCTGTCAAAATAAAAGTACGGTTTAACATGTAACAGAACAATATTAGTCTTGTATTACTGTACAGTATAATGTAGGTGTTTATATGTTCACATTTAAATAATTTACATAAAACAATATATATGATAAAAAATAAAATAAAGAGTCACCACTTAATTGTTGAAAAAATACTATTATTATTAAACCTTTTTTAACTGAATATAATTTTTCTTCTATGTATTAATTTTAACAGTAAAGCTCCGTTTATTTTTATTTTTAAAAATAAATCTGTGATTTTGCTTTCATTTGATTATCAGAAAAATTAAAACAAGAATTTCTGAAAAAAAAAAAAAAAAAAGATTGTAAGGCCCTATTGTTCAAAATGTTGAAAGTTTTGGACTTATTTTTTCACTTAAATAAATATTTTTGTTATTACACAAAGTATAGGCTAAAGTACCGGGAAAGAAGTAATGTTGGCTACTGGCAACCAGCAATCTGTGCAGAAAAAAATATAATCAGCCAAGTACTTTGCAACAACCTCTGACCTGTGGTCAAGCCGTACTTCTGGGCCATACATTAGCTTGACCATTCGCTTCATCGACAATGAATGGGGTTTGAATTGAGGATTAAGAGATAATTAAGTGTATATTGTGACTTTAGACTTATGTTTACATTTTAATTATTTGAGTTTTCCATGGTTGTTGACATTTCTGTCTTAATAACTGAGGGGATTATGATCAGAGGCAGGTTAAGTTTAAAATAAAAATGCTTGAGTGTAATATATTTTTCTCCTGGTCCTTATTTTAAATGGGTCATAAAAATATCAATAATTATCGATATCGACCGATATGAAACACTGATATCGTGATATAGTTTTCAGCCATATCGCCCAGCCCTAAACTACACTCCCATTCCGGTGTAATAGTCGAGGAAGTTTGCTGCCGAAACATGGCCGAAGCAGGCGTAGTAATATCACGCAGTCTTAGTACAGATATAACTGCAGAAGAGTCAAGAGTCAAGTTTTAAATAGGACAAATATCAAAACTCGTTGGTCATTGTCACAGGGTTTTATTCGGTTTGTCTGTGTATGTTTTATTGACTCAAAAGCTGAGGAGCCCATTGACTGCCATTATATGACTGACAGACTGCAACGGTTTGAGTTAAAAACCTTTGTTTGTGTTCTACTGAAGAAACAAAGTCAACTACATCTTGGATGCCCTGGGGGTTTTTATATCTGGATGAACTATCCCTTTAACCTGTTTTATTGCATTTCATCTGTTTGAAATCTCTGTTCAGTGACACATTCTTGCAGCATGGCACTTAAAAAATTTCGAACTTACGTGTGAAAGGGTTACAAACTGATTTCGTTCCCCCTGTGACATAGGAAGGGGATCTTAATATAATATTACCACCCCTTAATCTACACGGTAGAATTTGAAGTTATAAAAAGCATAAAGTTTAACATTTAAAGTAAAAATGGACTGACGCATGTAGTAATAACAGTGAGGCAGGAAGTGCTTCCTGAAACAGCTTTATAGAATCAATTTAAAGAAAGCCTGGCTCCTCTGTTCACTTTTTTTCTGAGATGTTATTCGCTGTGCAGCATCTCCCTCCATCTCCCTCATTATCTTCAGCTATTCTCTGCTGTTCTACCAACACCTCTCTAGCACTACAGGGTTTTTTTCCCACTTTTTCCTCCTGAGTTCTCCTCTTCCTCTTTCTTCTCTCAGCTGGAGCATTATCTCGGTGGCAGAGACCTTTTCAGTCTATCATCAAAGCGTCCTTTTTGCCTTACTGCTTTGTTTGGTCATGGTTACATAGCTTTCTTCCACTTTAGCATTACAATGTATTGTACTAGCATAGGTCACTATAGTGCAATGAATGATAAAATGCCAATGCACATTACAAAAGTCTACCTTTATAATAGCTAACAATTTATTTACAAGTACACACAAAAAACCTTTGTTAGTAATAAATTATCTGACCCTAGTGATGTGAGATGGTATGCTTGACGCATATACTGTAGTGGATATTTTACACACAGGATCAATGCAGAAATATGGAGAACATACGGAACAGGATGTATCTCAAACAAGCCAAGACAAAGAAGAACTCATCATTTAGGGTGTTGTTAAATTCCACTGTGTGTTGTGACATGTAGTTTACAGTTGCTGGGAAAACAAATTACAGGATTTATGTGACTAATCTAATCTGAATTTAGAGTCGGTAGCATACGTTTTATAATTACTTTTGATTTGTTTGTTTTTTAGCTCAAGAATGTATAATGTAGCACACATAACGTGAAACAGGTTTGAATAAAATAAAATAAAAAAATATTCAAAGCTGAATTTTCAGCATCATTACGCCAGTCTTCAGTGCCACATGATCTATCAGAAATCTTTCTAATATGCTGATTTACTGCTCAAGAAACATTTCTGATTATTATTATTAATGTAAACAGTCGTGCTGCTGATAAAAGTCACTTTTCATCAATTTAATGCATTTTTGCTGTATAATTCATTTACTGAGTTCCAATTCATAAAAAAAAAAACCACACAATCTTTTGAACAAAAGTGCATATGTAAGAATAATTGAGACCTGAGAAGACCCTCACCTCGCATGGCGTCATCCAGGCAGTACTGTAGCGGGCCACACTCCCAGATGCCTGTCACCTCATTAAAGAACATGTTAAAGTGGATCAGAATGATCTCAAAGCTGGCACCTTTCAGCAGCGCGATCTGGTCCTCTATGATTAGAGCCCTGCCATTCAAAACACAACAGCATCATTATAATCTAAAATAAAATAACATGAGGAAAGGTGTAAACATTGACCTGTCTTGTCTGATCTTGTGTGACCGAACCACCCGTGATGAATCTTTATATTAGATGTACTGTAAGAGGG